>NW_027507132.1:0-104295 GCF_052324685.1 Brachyhypopomus gauderio
AAACCAATGTCCCTCAAGTCCCGCAGAGCTACCTTCAGGGTTCCCACGGGTCCTTGAAATCCTTGAAAGTTTGTGAATCTGAAAAAAATAAGTTCAAGGCCCTGGAAAGTTTTTGAAAACAGGCATAAAAGACAGCCGTCCTTGACGGTCCTTGATCTCATTATATGGCTTTGCTCCTCTGTTTTATGTATGTACTGTATGTGTATATGCATATGTGTATTATTGTTATTATTATTATTATTTGTCTACTGTCAACATGTCATTATTTTTGCACAGGGCTTATGCTGACTTTTACTTGGCAAAGTTTGGTCATTCTCCTGTAGAGAAATTTGTTTGTTTGTTCAGCACCGAAAGCAAGTGTTTCCTGTAGGTAGTTGTTGATCCTTCAACAACTATAGCCATTTTACGTGAATGTCGTCATCTCAGATGTGCATCGCTAACTTGCCAGTCATGTTGAGTGTGAGTGAAGTTTTCGTAGAATCAGCGCTTAATGTCATGCACAAAAAATTTCAGGATGCATGGCTTGAAATGACATTCAGTCTTTTGAATTTGCGTTGTATTAACATCGTTTTTTGATAACATATTCAGGGGTAAGAGTAGGTAAATGCTGGCAGGTGCAGTCCTTGAATTTGAGGAAGTTGGTCCTGGAAAGTCATTGAAAGGTCCTTGAATTTTATGTTAACCAAGGTGTGGGAACCCTGATGAAACACTGAACACTGACCCTCTTTTCTCGCCTCCTCTTTTCGCTGTATGGCCCACCTAACCCCAATTATTTTTATTACTACTGTACTGTATTTTACAGAATTGTTTTTCTTTTGATTCTTACATAAAAATAAAAGTTGTCCTCCAAAGATTAGTGTTAATGAAAAAGTAGTTTTTTGAACAGGTCTAGTGAGGCCAAACGCCCCACCTGGCCCTGTAGTAAATAGTTGTACATAATTTAAAAAATGTAAATATCAAATCAAATCCAATGAAATATATTTTGGTTTTCCACAACACATGTTGTCACAAAGCAGCTTTACAGGATTTACAAGTTTTAAATATGTTGTTATATGTTTATTATGTGTGTATAGTTGTACTTGTAGTGAAGGAGCACTGTTTGATAATAATAAAAAATGATCAAATCCTCTTGGGGCGGACATTTAATCCTTTATAAGGTAAAGGATACATTGATAATTCAATTGAATAAAAAATATACTATTAGTTTATATTAATAATCAAATGAAGGAAATGATAATATATCAAAGATTTGACTTCACTCTCAGCCGACAATTAGCTGGATGCTAACGTTATATTGGAAATCCCATAGGAATGCTATCGGAAATTAGCATTATCATGGCGGTGCTAATTGGCTTTCTAAAACAGCAAAGAGCGAGCAGGCTGTTTGTCTAATGTAAACCATTAGTAGTAATGAAGAAAAGGTTTTCCTGTAGCGTTGGCTTGGTTCGGGCCAGTCCCCCCTCAACCAAGGCATACCGGCTATTAGCCAGGATCAGGAGGTCACAGTGGGGTTTGAATCCTGCACTGAGTGGCCTGTCGCCCAACACCTTATCCACTGACCTACAGGACAACCAATTATGCTTAAAACAAAAAAAACATTTGAAGACATCAAATCCTCTTGGGGTGGACATTTAATCCTTTATAAGGTAAAGATACATTGATAATTCAATTTAATAAAAAATATACTATTCGTTTCATTAATAATCAAATGAAGGAAATGATAATATATCAAACATTTGACTTCACTCTCGGCCGACAATTAGCTCCATGCTAATGTTATATTGGAAATCCCATACGAATGCTAGCGGAAATTAGCATTATCATGGCGATGCTAATTGGCTTTCTAAAACACCAAGTACAACATCTATCAATAAGGTCGCTTTTTTATTTATACCATTAGTTTCATTAATAATCAAATGAAAGAAATGATAATATATTAAAGATTTGACTTCACTCTCGGCCGACAATTAGCTGGATGCTAATGTTATATTGGAAATCCCATAGGAATGCTATCGGAAATTAGCATTATCATGGCGGTGCTAATTGGCTTTCTAAAACAGCAAAGAGCGAGCAGGCTGTTTGTCTAATGTAAACCATTAGTAGTAATGAAGAAAAGGTTTTCCTGTAGCGTTGGCTTGGTTCGGGCCAGTCCCCCCCTCAACCGATGCATACCGGCTATTAGCCAGGATCAGGAGGTCACAGTGGGGTTTGAACCCTGCACTGAGTGGCCTGTCGCCCAACACCTTATCCACTGACCTACAGGACAACCAATTATGCTTAAAACAAAAAAAACATTTGAAGACATCAAATCCTCTTGGGGTGGACATTTAATCCTTTATAAGGTAAAGATACATTGATAATTCAATTTAATAAAAAATATACTATTCGTTTCATTAATAATCAAATGAAGGAAATGATAATATATCAAACATTTGACTTCACTCTCGGCCGACAATTAGCTCCATGCTAATGTTATATTGGAAATCCCATACCAATGCTACCGGAAATTAGCATTATCATGGCGGTGCTAATTGGCTTTCTAAAACACCAAGTACAACATCTATCAATAAGGTCGCTTTTTTATTTATACCATTAGTTTCATTAATAATCAAATGAAAGAAATTATAATATATCAAAGATTTGACTTCACTCTCGGCCGACAATTAGCTCCATGCTAATGTTATATTGGAAATCCCATACCAATGCTACCGGAAATTAGCATTATCATGGCGGTGCTAATTGGCTTCACCAAGTACTCTCTCTGTCTCTCTCTCTCTCTCTCTATCTATCTATCTATCTATCTATCTATCTATCTATCTATCTATCTATCTATCTGCTAAATAATTGGGGAAAAAATTGTTTGAATCTATTCTAGACAGAAAATACCCAATAAAGCCAATGAGAGTATCAAACAAATACATGTGCTATATATTTACAGAGGATATTAGTAGCGGTAGTATTAGACTTTCTGGGTGCACCACAGAGCTGCTGCCTCATTCTTGCTCTGTTAATTAACATAATAAAGGGTGATGTTTGGTCCTGCTGATTGCTGGCAAGACAGAGGGGAAGGAGGGGTGATGTCCTGACGATTAGGATACAGAAATATCTGTATTTCTCTTTCTTTAATTCCCAGGAGAGTCTGGGACCCGACAGCGTTCAAGGCCATCATCGCGTGGTCGACGTGGCTGACGGTCCGGTGGAGCTGCGTCACCAGGCTTTTGTGACATAGCAGAGGGTGGACGGCATCGTTGCTCTCCGGGACAAACTGCCAGAGAGCGACAAAGGCGGGGCTTTCTGCCCGCCATGTCACAGACACCGACTGGTGAAGGGACGGTTCAAAAGCAGCCATTCGTAGACCTCTGTTGTCGCTGGGACACAGAGTCTGAAGCGGTAGGCAAACCTTCAGTAATCCAGTAGCTTCAGGATTTTCTAGGTTGGCTTGTACAGTGACAATAGTTCTCTAGCCCATGATACACTGGATGTTGTTTTGCCATTCTGGAGTATGGCAAGGATTAAAACACTAGACCAAATGCAGTCAATCACTTCATGATCCTCCATGAGAAATACAGGAAAATAGTCAAAAACAAGAGAAGAGACAACACAACAGAGGAAGAGAAAGGAACTGCAATGAGTGATTGACTGCATTTGGTCTAGTAAGTGTTTTAATCCTTGCCATACTCCAGAATGGCGATACACCTGGCGATTAGTAGGAAGTTGACAGCCACTGATGCTGGAGCTGGGCTGCCCAATGAGATACACATGACCGGAACACCTTGTGGCAGGAGATTTTTCCACCTTTCTTCTCTTCTCTGTTGGTTCGTCCTGTTCACTTGTATCGCTGACCACTTTCCCGCTGTGCAGATGTCTTACAGATGCCACGATCTCAGCAGTTCACAATCTTAAATTAAGATATAAAGCTTAGTTGGTTCAAACCTATTTCTCAATGTAATGTGTGATCATTGTGATATATGTACAATAGAGTAACATTTTTGAGATAGTCATGTACAGTGTTGCGATAACGGCGTCATTTTGTCAGTAACGGGATAATATAATTAATTACTTTTCCTGTCGTTACAACGCCGTTGACGTTACTGGTCATTAAAAGCGGTGCGTTACTATATATTGATATACTAACAGTAATGCGAGCGGACCACTGCCCAGGCTAGTGAGGAGTAACAGATCTCGATAGGTCACAGTCCTCGGTGTAACACCTGTTTAACTTAACAAGGCTAAGGCAGCGTTATGGTAGCCAATCCGAGCCAGTGTTTTTACACGCGCGCCAAAGCACACCAGTGACACGACAAAAACGGAGAAGAGACAGAAATAGCGAGTCAGAAGCAAGCCGAAGAAAAATTATCATTTTCAAGGTGGCGATATAAACATTATTTAAGAAAATACTTGAAGTTCCTGAATGTCTACCAGACTGGGTATTTGATTTATTTAAGAATAGAGGTTTTATTCTTAAGTTTACTTCTGTTCTGAACAATCCAGTTGTTTCAGGTTGAGAGAATTTAATTTAATTTGATAGATGTCAATGTAAATATGTAAATAGATGTAGTTTGGCCTTTGAATAATCTGTTACATATTTACCACATCACATATCTTTCTTCTCCGAGGTTCACTTGGGGAGTAACACTGCAGTTGGAGCCTACAATTCCAGTATCATCGCTCCGACATGGAATGAAAACCTGGCGTTCATCATAAGACATTTACATTGACAATATCAGCACCCAGAACTTTCATTCTAGTTACCTTATACTTAGCCTGATTGTGTGATTTATTTGTAACTTGTGTATTAGTCTGTATAATTTGTTTTTGTGTAATTTGTGTGTTAACGGGCCGCCCAATGGAGGATGGGTTCCCTTTTGAGTCTTGGTCCTCCCAAGGTTTCTTCCTATTCCCCACCATCTAGGGAGTTTTTCCTTGCCACTGTCGCCTTTGGCTTGCTCATAAGGGATTTGGACCCATAGTATTGTTAACTTTGTAAATACTGTAAAGCGCTTTGTGACAACATATGTTGTGAAAAGCGCTATACAAATATATTTGATATTTGATTTAAATGCACTTTATATAGTGTAACTGTTTACTTTTGCTTTTTATTATTATTATTATTTACAAAGATTTGGGGTTTTAAAGGATTTTATCCTGCACTGGTCTGTTGATGTGCAATAAATACTCATTTCAACTGACTGTGAGTACTGCTTTTTCAAAAAATCCTTATTCATTGGCATATAACTTTTTTTTAACTGTAATGCAAATAGTTACTTTCCCTGGTAACGAGTTACTTGTATTATAGAGTAATTCAGTTACTAACTCAGTTACGTTTTTGAACAAGTAGTGAGTAACTATAACTAATTACTTTTTTAAAGTAACGTTCCCAACACTGGTCATGTATCATAAGATGTCATCCTTTCCAAGCATCAAAAATATGTATGTTTTTGCATTAAATATAGTTGAAATGTACATAGTGTCTATGTGTTTTATACCAGATAAATGAAAATGTTATTACCTATCGTTTGGTACCAATTTCAAAGCCATAGCATCAATCTCTGGAATGTAGTTTTAACACTAGGAGTCCCAGCATTTTCATTCCACACTTTTTCTACCTGGTCTCCACCAGGGGGCAGTTCTGGGGATATTTGCATTCCATTAGGCCACCCTTTGTTATGTACATGCAGCCACTTATAGGTAGACGGGTGAGGGGGGGGTGATGGTGTGAACCATCAGTTCATTGTTCTGCTGGATGTGTTTAAAATTTAAAAAACGCTATTGGCTGCTAGAACGCGCTAAATGACGTCATCTCCGCACATACAGGTATGTTTGTGTTTTTGAACCTAAGGTTGTGGGGGAGGGTGAAAAAGAAAAGCGTTTGAGTGTGTCTTTGAGCTGATTAATTATTTCTTTTTTTCCATATAGTACTGTACTATACAGTGGTGTACTATACACCAACACATGGTTGCCCGGAAGAACAAGAAGATGGCCTTCCGACAAAAGTCCAAGACCTGCCACAACCTCACAGTGCTCTGAGAGAGCCGGACTCTGTCGGCCTCCTCCTAGGCTGCTAAGACCACAAGCTGTGTTTTCAACACTAACCCCACGGACTAGACAACTGAACAGGCATATATTTGTATATTTTATATTGTAAAAACAGAACATGAGGGATTATGGGAGCCTAAACTGATGATGAAAAGTCGATGTTGACAGACTTGCATGTGTGACGGGCAGGGTGAGTGAAACAAAAAGGAAACGATCACGCCAAGTCTTAGGGAAAATGTATGGTTTAATAGAATAAGTGCGTAAACCAAAAACCCGTGACTTGTTCAAAATTAAGGGTATAATAACCAGCGGTCAACTGGTACAAAGACAAGACATACATAGACAAACAAACGACCCTCAGGTGAGACGGATCGCGGGCTCCGCCCACCTGAGGGACAAACACCACAACAACAACAAAAACACGACTGTGAGACGGATCACGGGCTCCGCCAACTTGAGGGACAAACACCACAACAACAACAACAACAAGACTGTGAGACGGATCGCGGGCTCCGCCCACCTGAGGGACAAACACCACAACAACAACAACAACATGAAGACACAGGAACAGGCTAGAGGTGAGTTGCAAGATCTCCTGACAGGACTCGTTGAGAGTTCCTTTCAAAGTTCCTTCTGCAAAAAAAAAGATTTTTTTTCAACACGCCCTTATTAAATATTAAATGGTAATAACAGGTTAATATTTTTCAGCTGATTTCTGTAAATGTAAGAGTCTCTCTTATTTATATTACAAGCTATTGAACAGGTTGATGTCAGTAAATTAGCAAACGTGTAATCAGCATAGGATTCTGTATGAATGTCTCTTGGTCACCTACATGCAGGGTGCAAGAGACCTCAGTCTTGTCCAAGGGAGCCTGTGAGGGTTCCTGACAGATGTCGAGAACACATATTTCATAGTTCCTTCTGCAAAACAATTTTTTTCAAGAAGCCCTTATTAAATATTGTGTGGTAATAACAGGTGAATATTTTTCAGCTGATCTGTGTTAATGTAAACTTCAGTAAATTAGCAAATGTGTTTTTTGTATGAATGTTTCTTGATCACCTAGAGGTGGAAGATGAGAAGAAAAGTCCAGAACAGGTGTTTCTGCAACAACAAAATTTTTTTTTTCAACATACTCTAATTTTACATGAGAATGTCAGATGAATGTTTTTAATTTGAGCTGTTTTTATGCTTGTTTTTCTGGTATTGACATTAATAGGGGTTTTACCAGGGTGATGTGATCAGTATCACAGTACAGCCCCTGACCCATAATAATAATAATAATAATAATAATAATAATAATAATAATTTCCACTTATATAGCGCCTTTCAAAGTACCCAAGGATGCTTTACAGAGAAATACAAAAAAGAACAAAGACAAGAACAAAACAGACAAAAATAACAACAAAAATAGAAAGAAAAGAGAAATCCTATAGAACAGACATATTTTCTGTTTCTTTTTCTCTTATTTTTCACTTAATGGCTCTAGCAATAAACTCCAAAGTTACTTAACGCTACCTAGGAGTAACTGTGTTTGTTTCCTGTGAATTCTGATTATTGCAATTTATTAATGATTTTCAAAAGGAAAAGACTTCCAGTACTGCTACAAGCATAAAGATACACAGTGAATAAACCATTTACATGAATCGTACTGATGCTGATGTGTTAATGTAAACTTCTATGGTATTGATATTAATAAGTATTGAACAAGTTGATGTCAGTAAATTAGCAAATGTGTTTTCAGTATGGGATTTTGTATGAATGTCTCTTGATCACCTAGAGGTGGAAGGTCAGAAGAATAGTCCTGGAGAAAGTGGAAGAGATCATCGATCATCTTATCCAGATCATCGGTCACAGGAGCTTCTGCAACAACAAAAAAAAATTTCTTCAACATACACTAATCAATTTTACATGAGAATGTCAGATGAATGTTTTTCAGTTGAGCTGTGTTGATGCTTGTTTTTCTGGTATTGACATTAATAGAGGTTTTACCAGGGTGATGTGATCAGTATCACAGTACAGCCCCTGACCCATAATAATGAACTCCAAAGTTACTTAACGCTACCTAGGAGTAACATGTAACTGTGTTTGTTTCCTGTGAATTCTAATTATTGCAATTTATTAATGATTTTCTAAAGGGAAAGACTTTCAGTACTGCTACAAGCATAAAGATACACAGTGAATAAACCATTTACATGAACCTTACTGATACTGAGCTTTACTGAACTGTGTTCAAAGAAAAATACCTTAAATAAGTCCCTATACATGCCACAAAATAAGTTGTTAACATTGTACTCATTCACTCACTCAAGGGAATGATGTTTTCTGTCTCCTCTTTTGCTTTTCTTTTAGCTTTTAGTTTGATTTCTCTTCTGGACTCCTTGTTCATGTCTGTGTCTGTTGACTCGTCCTGGATTCCCCCTGCACACCAACACCAGAGACACTTCATTTTGGCAAACATGGTCAGTTGCGTCACACTACACAATCTGATCTGAAATTATAGTGTACATGGAATGATCCTCATATGTGTCATTATTATGACATCAGGGCAGTGTAAGAAGTGTTATGTTCCACATTCTAATCCAATTCAATCCAATTCAATGGCGCTTTATTGGCATGACAAATATGTACATTTGTATTGCCAAAGCATAAGGTACATACAATGGTAAAATATAATAAAATAACATTGTAAAGTAGAATAATAATAAAGTAAAATAATGGCTATATTGTCATTACAATTACATTATCCACCACTGCTTCCATAACAGTTTATAATAATAGTTATGATAATAATTGTGACGGGCGGGGGTGAGCAACTAAAAGGAAGCGATCACGCCAAGTCTCAGGGAAAACTGATGGTTTAATAGAAAGTGTGCAAACCTAAAACCCGTGCAATATCTCCAAATTAAGGATATAATGAGCAGCGGTCAACTGGTACAAAGACAAGACATATATAGGCAAACAAACGACCCTCAGGTGAGACGGATCACGGGCTCTGCATACCTGAGGGACGCACATGACGTCACCAAACAACAACAACAACAACAGCCGCTGTGGACAGAGGCGGCCGGTAGAGGGCCGCCTCACCGTGACAGACCCCCCCCACCAAGCCGCACTCCCCTCCACTGGGTGTGTGGCACACAGCGGCTGCACACAAAACACGAAGGGGCAGGAAGGCAGGGACAGGCATGGACACCTCCTGAGTCCGGGAGCTGAAACACAAAAACACTCATTACTCAGCTCGCCTCCCCGGGCGGGACCCTGGACCGACCGGGCCGTTAACACAAAACCACGCCCCAGTCGGTCACAGGGCCCTCACGCCCTAACCGGCCTTCAGCCGGTGAGCCCCACAGGTGTGAGGACGAGGGGCTACAGCTCCTCTCTCGTCCCTCGTGTATGTGTGTGTGTGTGCAGGCTACCTCTCCAAGGCGTGGCTACTTCACCTCCTGGACCTACCTCCTCCCAGAGCTGACCCCTGCCTTCTGCTAGGGGTCACCCCAGCCTCCTGGGAAGCCAACCCCTCCCGGGGCCTCTCCTCGCAAGGTGGACTCCTCCACCCAACCCAGGAGCGCCAGAGACCGAGGCCCAGAGCACCCCCAAAACGGGCTAGGGAGCAGCCCCAAGGGCCTCCTGGTCACCCCGGGCAGGAGGGAGGATCTCCCTCCTCAGCAGGAGCTTTTCAGACCGGAGCCCCATGGTCCCCAAACATCCGGGGGCCCCAGCCCTCTAGGGAGGGGCTCTTCATGACCGGGCTCCGGTCACCCCACAACACAAGAGGGCTCCTGCCAGGTGGAGACCCCCACAAGGTCCAGGAACACCGCCAAGGAGAAGCACCTGCACAGAGAACAGCACGCGCACACACACACACACACACACACACACACACACCACAAACGCGCCCTACCCTATTCAGGGCCTCCCTCAGGAGCGACGCCCTCCATGCCACACCCCATGGCACGGGACCACAGCCGGTCCCCCCCCAAACACACATTCACGGGGAGGAGCATGCGTGGAATTACACGCAAACAGTTGACAACACGCTAGGACACAACACACATGCAAAGACTAGACAAGCAAACAAAAACGGTGCACAAACAGACAGACGGGACCTACACATGCGCACTCGACATAAACACACAGTGACGCGCGCCGCTCAGAGTCGCAGTCGCTCCCCACATTTAACACAAGACACACGGGGAGCGAGGCGACAGTGACGAGCGGCGACCGCGTCACACACAAAACATGTAACATTAAACATAACGAGCACGCACACTGATCCACACATTCGTCGACATGAACACACGTTTTAACCAACACAAAACATGAAGAGCCTTTCCAGGGAAGACGCCCTGGTCCTCGCCGTGCCACAAACACAGACACGGCGGAGCTCTTCAAACAAACTAACAAACAACAGACACGAAGAGTTTTCCCAGGGCAGACAGCCCTGGTCCACGCCGTGCCACAAACACAACACAAAAGCAAGGCGGAACTCTTCACAAAACACCACGCAGACAAACACTTACCACGAGACATGACCACGAACGAAGGAGAAAGAAAAAGAGACTCGGCGGCTTCCGAAGGGTGGCTGGTCATTCTGTGACGGGCGGGGGTGAGCAACTAAAAGGAAGCGATCACACCAAGTCTCAGGGAAAAAGGATGGTTTAATAGAAAGTGTGCAAACCTAAAACCCGTGCAATATCCCCAAATTAAGGATATAATGACCAGCGGTCATCTGGTACAAAGACAAGACATATATAGGCAAACAAACGACCCTCAGGTGAGACGGATCACGGGCTCTGCCCACCTGAGGGACGCACATGACGTCACCAAACAACAGCAACAACAACAGCCGCTGTGGACAGAGGCGGCCGGTAGAGGGCCGCCTCACCGTGACAATAATAGTAGTAAAAGTATTAATAGTAACCATAATAATAATACACCACTGCTTCCATAACTGACATTTATAATTATAGTTATGATAATAATAGTAGTACTCTACAAAACTACAACAAAATCTACAAACTACAACAGAATGTGATTTGTGAATTTAGCAGTATGTAATTGCAATGTGAAAAAAACACAGCTTCTTAATGCACTTTGCCTTTTATTTTAACATAATTTAAATTCTCTACATTCAAATAGTGCCTTCTTTGTAAAAAAAAAAAAACAAACAAAAAAACAACACAACCCTTTGACTGAAAATAGTGCAATAAAAGAACAAGGCATTCAGACTTGGAAATGTTGACATGAAACTAGTCACAACATAACAGTTCCGATAATGAAACAACAAGAACAATCCAGACAAACTTCAAGTCAAGTGGCTTTTTATTGTCATTACATCAGAGTGCAGGTACACAGTGTGACGAAATTTCGTTCCTCCGCAACCATGGTGTAACACAAATTGACAGTACAACAGACAACATAAAGTGCGGCAGGGTAGCAATTCAAGACTGTGCAAAATGTGCAGCATAGGGCAATCTCACAGCAAAACATTACAATAAATACAACAGGCCAGAGACAATTGAGACATGATGGTGTAAAGAGCTGGTACAGTGCAATGTGGTCTAAGTGGTGTCTGAGATGAGTGATATACTGTATCATATGGAACATACATGAACACAGTGGTTCTGAGGTAGTTAATAGGTCCTGTGGGAGAGCAGCAACTATTTCTGGTGGGGGGTTCAGTGCAGTCTTTTTGTGCGTGTGTGGGGTCAGATCAGTGTTGGTGTGTGTCAGTTCTGTGTCTGGGAGTTGAGGAGCCTGACTGCCTGGTGAACAAAGCTATTACAGAGTCTGGAGGTGGAGGCTCGGATGCTCCTGTATCTTTTGCCGGACGGCATCAGAGTGAAGAGACCGTGTGATGGGTGGGTTGGGTCTTCCACAATGCTGGTGACTTTGCGGATGCAGCGTGTGGTGTAGATGTCACTGATGGAGGGGAGAGAGACACCAATGATCTTCTCGGCTATCCTCACTATCCGCTGTAGGGTCTTGGGCTCCGAGATGTTGCAGCTCCTGAACCAGACGGTAATGCAGGCGCTCAGGATGCTCTCTACAGTCCCTCTGTAGAACATGGTGAGGATGGGAGGTGGAAGGTGTGCTTTCCTCAGTCTACAGGAAGTAGAGACGCTGCTGGGCTTTGTTATGGAGCTTGTGTTGAGGGACCAGGAGAGGTGCGTGAATAACAGCAATTCAGACTTTCTACCCTGTAAGAGAGAGAGAGAAAAGTTGTGAGGGAAAAAGAATTAAAGCAATGAGACAAGCTGGTGTCTTTGTGTGTGTGTGTGTGTGTGTGTGTGTGTGTGTGTGTGTGTGTGTGTGTGTGTGCAATGGGACTGAATAATCTCACCATTTTAAATGAAGTCCCAGTGAAAGTCCATCAGTCTTCTCAGCAGAGTGGATACATGTGGGTTGACTGTTGTCATCTTTTTGCTGGTGGCTTTGCCAGTTTTTTTGGGCAAGTCTTTGCCCCGTCCAGCCTTGGTGCCTCACTCAGGGTTTATACCAATGAAGCGCCTGAAAAATAATAGTGTCTCTTCAGACAGTGTAAAACTCAATTTGTGTAACTCACTTACATTAACAACACAACAAAAAGCAGAAAATGTTTTGTTCACAATAGTATACCATTAAAGAGATAAGAAACACATGTTTTAGTGAAAATACCTAACCTTTGGATGAATTCAAGAGTGCACGAGGCCTCTTCTTGGTATTCGAGATTGAAGATGTAGAAGATAGAAAATAAGGCAGCAAGCCCTGTCAAGAAGGTGGGTTGCATCCCCTCACATATTACATGGCCCTCAAGGCTGACCATCCAGCGCTGAATACAGTGTCCTGCTGTTCCACCTGAAACATGACAAAAAAATTCCTGTCAAATTCTTTTGAAATACAGCAAATTACAACCTTGTGTGTGAACCCTTGATAAATTGACACATGACATACATACACACACACAACACACACATGTGTAGAGTGTATTTTTTCAATGGAAACTTAGATCTGCATGAAGAACTAGTCCTGTGGTGTTCTCTGAGAAATGAGCCATCAGAAGCTGGGTGACATTTTCGAAAGGTCCTTTTGCAATTAGGGATACAACACTGCAGTTTTAAATTGTGCATATTTCTGTGAATTTTCACGTGTCTCACATAGGCAACTGAGCAGTTACACTGATATGCACATATCTGACAAGAAAACATAATTGCAAACTTGACTGTTATGATTCAATAAATGTACTTACTAAAATAAATGAAAGTACTTAATGTGATCAGTAGCGCAGCATCAAATACTCTTGAGTACCTGTAATGTCAAAGAAATATGTCACACTCACCAAACATTGAATAGGTCAAATAATACTGCTATGGGCTGCCATAGATTCATTAATTAATGGCAAACATGGTAACACCAATGGTAATTTATATTAAACCACAATAGAAAAACAGTCTTACACTGACTAAAAAAATAGTGAGTTACAGTAAAGGAAATCTTCTTCAGCACTCAATTTCTGAACTAAAATTTAAAATCTGGAATACCACCCAATAATCAGCAGGAAAAGAAGTCTAATGTTATGTTGTGCGGTGTATTTACATCAATAAGCATCATTACACTTCACAAATTCACTAATAAAATTATGTTTTTTTCTGTTTGCAGACACTAGAAAAAGACCTGCAGTCCAGAAGATTGAGGTCCAATAGAATGTTCCTGCTTGAAAACCCCACTTTTGACCTGAAAATGAAAAGGCTCAGAGATGGAAACATTTCTGTCTTTGAAGAAAACCAGGTAAATATTTGTATTAAAACATGGGTAAAGTCCAAAGACATGTTTAGATATTAGCCTGACATATTGTTTTTCTTTGTCCTGGTCTTGGATACTTTGGATACCTGTCTTGCACATAGTTTACCCGGCTACAAGTACACCTACTTTATCAACAAGCCCTTTAAAACACTTGAAGGTCCATGTTTTAAACCAGGAACATGTTCATGGACCAAGGTGTAAAATAGTGAGCTAATTAAATACTCTTATTATACGCTATTATAATACACTATTTTGTCATTTTAGTAGAGCTTACCTTTTTTTAAGAGCTCCAGCAATTTAATTACTGAATATTGTGCTTATTTCATATTTTTTTTAGACTGAAGCCATCATTGAGAAGACTTTTGCAGTCCTAAAATATGACCGATCAAGTTTAAAAAGAACATCCTTCGTTTCAGAGGTCATGACACCAGAGGTAAGAACTTTTTATATATTTATTAAAACATCTTTTATTTTTATTAACATTAAATCTGAACAATCTGCTGTTTTTTTCTGATTATTTTTTGACGCCAGCGATCCTACCGGGCAATAAATAAGGGGCTCCGTCTCATCTCTGATCATAACCGAACCGCACTGTAGAAGAGAAACGAAAGGAGCTATACCAAACGGATTTTTCTTGACCATTGGAGTTCAGACGTTGGAAAGAAGACATTGGACAAATATACATCTAAGTTTATATATTTTAAATAGGCAGGTTTGGCATGTTTATCTGTAAAAAACTGCTATGTTTATAGATATTGGCAGCTGGGATATGTCAGAACAGAAACAATAAATAAGTGTATTTAATGTAGGCTAATATGGGCTGTCTACTTAGTGGGACAAACAATATTAACAAACTGCTTATATTATAATCATGACTTTGAACAAAGGAGACAAGTTGCGGAACATGGATAAAAGGAGAGGAAGTATACCCTTTCCTCCCTTCAACCTGCAGAGTTTACACCGGAGGAGCATACCAGTGGACCACCGCGAGTTCTGCTCCACCATGCCCTCAGTGCAGAGCGCCGAGCTCTCCACACTCACGCGCTGCACCTCCTACGGTCCCGGGGAGCAGCACTGTGACAGCTGCGTGTCTGATTCATCCGACTCTGTCATCTCCTCCGGGAGCGACTCCCATGGACACACCTACAAGGTTGTGCTTCTTGGCGAGCTCAACGTAGGGAAGTCGAGTCTGGCGAGGATATTTGGTGGAGTTGAGGACAGTCACGACTCAGAGGAGACAGGTAAAGTCTTGGTGCCAATGTGGGCACTTTTGTTGTTGCGAGATAATGCTTGCTTTTTAGTAGAACATGTTCCAAGGACATGGGATTAAGCTAATTCAAGGACCTCACAATCTGGTCTGACTAACAGACAGTGTAATGGGTCATATGGGAGAGCAGGTAAAGGTGTATTGATTTCTGCTATTTCCAGCCAGCCACAGCTGCACCCATTACTCAAATAGAGCTTAGGTAGTTGTAGTCAAACACCAGGCAGAGTGGGTGTAAAAGATTAATACACTGGCTCTAAAGGAAAACTCCACGGTCAGGGCTCAGATTGATGGATGATTTGTCAAAATCCTACTGTCTAGATACTGGGATAGGTGACTCTGGTACTGTGATAAGAGATGCTGAGTACTTCAGAATAAATGTTCTTATTTCTTACTTCCTTCTTCCCATCAGGAAACACATATGATAGGTCAATCATCGTCAACGAAGAAGAGACAAATCTGCTTTTGTAGGACATATGGGAACAGGTGAGCGAGTCACTCGCTGATAACAACCACCTAAAACCACAGGATTGGTGATACGCCACAGAGCGTTCTGCGCCTTTTGTATTAACCGGGTGCCATTCCACAGGATAACAGCCAGTGGCTGAAGGATCAGTGCATGTGGATGGGCGACGCCTACATCATTGTAAACTCGGTGACGGACAAGTCCAGCTTTGAGAAGGCTTCGGAGCTGCGCATACAGCTTCGCTGGGCGCACCAGTCGGAAAACATCCCCGTCATCCTGGTGGGAAACAAGAGTGACCTGGGGCGCTCCAGAGAATTGTCAGTAGACGGTTAGTTGCGCATCATCTTTTCCAGGGGGCTCGCTCCTTAAACCATGTGATTGAGAAGATAGGCCCCCATGTCCCCCCCTCCCTAGGCAGCTGAGGTGAAAGCTGCAAGCGTTTAGCCGCCGCTAGCTGACTGATGCATGGTAGACTCGGCAAAATAAACACGGCCACTGCTTCTTCCCGGAGATTAGCCCCTGATGACAAACCAATGTCCCTCAAGTCCCGCAGAGCTACCTTCAGGGTTCCCACGGGTCCTTGAAATCCTTGAAAGTTTGTGAATCTGAAAAAATAAGTTCAAGGCCCTGGAAAGTTTTTGAAAACAGGCATAAAAGACAGCCGTCCTTGACGGTCCTTGATCTCATTATATGGCTTTGCTCCTCTGTTTTATGTATGTACTGTATGTGTATATGCATATGTGTATTATTGTTATTATTATTATTATTTGTCTACTGTCAACATGTCATTATTTTGCACAGGGCTTATGCTGACTTTTACTTGGCAAAGTTTGGTCATTCTCCTGTAGAGAAATTTGTTTGTTTGTTCAGCACCGAAAGCAAGTGTTTCCTGTAGGTAGTTGTTGATCCTTCAACAACTATAGCCATTTTACGTGAATGTCGTCATCTCAGATGTGCATCGCTAACTTGCCAGTCATGTTGAGTGTGAGTGAAGTTTTCGTAGAATCAGCGCTTAATGTCATGCACAAAAAATTTCAGGATGCATGGCTTGAAATGACATTCAGTCTTTTGAATTTGCGTTGTATTAACATCGTTTTTTGATAACATATTCAGGGGTAAGAGTAGGTAAATGCTGGCAGGTGCAGTCCTTGAATTTGAGGAAGTTGGTCCTGGAAAGTCATTGAAAGGTCCTTGAATTTTATGTTAACCAAGGTGTGGGAACCCTGATGAACACTGAACACTGACCCTCTTTTCTCGCCTCCTCTTTTCGCTGTATGGCCCACCTAACCCCAATTATTTTTATTACTACTGTACTGTATTTTACAGAATTGTTTTCTTTTGATTCTTACATAAAAATAAAAGTTGTCCTCCAAAGATTAGTGTTAATGAAAAAGTAGTTTTTTGAACAGGTCTAGTGAGCCAAACGCCCCACCTGCCCTGTAGTAAATAGTTGTACATAATTTAAAAAATGTAAATATCAAATCAAATCCAATGAAATATATTTTGGTTTTCCACAACACATGTTGTCACAAAGCAGCTTTACAGGATTTACAAGTTTTAAATATGTTGTTATATGTTTATTATGTGTGTATAGTTGTACTTGTAGTGAAGGAGCACTGTTTGATAATAATAAAAAATGATCAAATCCTCTTGGGGCGGACATTTAATCCTTTATAAGGTAAAGATACATTGATAATTCAATTGAATAAAAAATATACTATTAGTTTATATTAATAATCAAATGAAGGAAATGATAATATATCAAAGATTTGACTTCACTC
Source organism: Brachyhypopomus gauderio (assembly GCF_052324685.1). NCBI lineage: Eukaryota > Metazoa > Chordata > Actinopteri > Gymnotiformes > Hypopomidae > Brachyhypopomus > Brachyhypopomus gauderio. The sequence continues at coordinate 17,331 of NW_027507132.1, forward strand.
TCAGCCGACAATTAGCTGGATGCTAACGTTATATTGGAAATCCCATAGGAATGCTATCGGAAATTAGCATTATCATGGCGGTGCTAATTGGCTTTCTAAAACAGCAAAGAGCGAGCAGGCTGTTTGTCTAATGTAAACCATTAGTAGTAATGAAGAAAAGGTTTTCCTGTAGCGTTGGCTTGGTTCGGGCCAGTCCCCCCTCAACCAAGGCATACCGGCTATTAGCCAGGATCAGGAGGTCACAGTGGGGTTTGAATCCTGCACTGAGTGGCCTGTCGCCCAACACCTTATCCACTGACCTACAGGACAACCAATTATGCTTAAAACAAAAAAAACATTTGAAGACATCAAATCCTCTTGGGGTGGACATTTAATCCTTTATAAGGTAAAGATACATTGATAATTCAATTTAATAAAAAATATACTATTCGTTTCATTAATAATCAAATGAAGGAAATGATAATATATCAAACATTTGACTTCACTCTCGGCCGACAATTAGCTCCATGCTAATGTTATATTGGAAATCCCATACGAATGCTAGCGGAAATTAGCATTATCATGGCGATGCTAATTGGCTTTCTAAAACACCAAGTACAACATCTATCAATAAGGTCGCTTTTTTATTTATACCATTAGTTTCATTAATAATCAAATGAAAGAAATGATAATATATTAAAGATTTGACTTCACTCTCGGCCGACAATTAGCTGGATGCTAATGTTATATTGGAAATCCCATAGGAATGCTATCGGAAATTAGCATTATCATGGCGGTGCTAATTGGCTTTCTAAAACAGCAAAGAGCGAGCAGGCTGTTTGTCTAATGTAAACCATTAGTAGTAATGAAGAAAAGGTTTTCCTGTAGCGTTGGCTTGGTTCGGGCCAGTCCCCCCTCAACCGATGCATACCGGCTATTAGCCAGGATCAGGAGGTCACAGTGGGGTTTGAACCCTGCACTGAGTGGCCTGTCGCCCAACACCTTATCCAATGACCTACAGGACAACCAATTATGCTTAAAACAAAAAAAACATTTGAAGACATCAAATCCTCTTGGGGTGGACATTTAATCCTTTATAAGGTAAAGATACATTGATAATTCAATTTAATAAAAAATATACTATTCGTTTCATTAATAATCAAATGAAGGAAATGATAATATATCAAACATTTGACTTCACTCTCGGCCGACAATTAGCTCCATGCTAATGTTATATTGGAAATCCCATACCAATGCTACCGGAAATTAGCATTATCATGGCGGTGCTAATTGGCTTTCTAAAACACCAAGTACAACATCTATCAATAAGGTCGCTTTTTTATTTATACCATTAGTTTCATTAATAATCAAATGAAAGAAATTATAATATATCAAAGATTTGACTTCACTCTCGGCCGACAATTAGCTCCATGCTAATGTTATATTGGAAATCCCATACGAATGGTACCGGAAATTAGCATTATCATGGCGGTGCTAATTGGCTTCACCAAGTACTCTCTCTGTCTCTCTCTCTCTCTCTCTCTATCTATCTATCTATCTATCTATCTATCTATCTATCTATCTATCTATCTATCTGCTAAATAATTGGGGAAAAAATTGTTTGAATCTATTCTAGACAGAAAATACCCAATAAAGCCAATGAGAGTATCAAACAAATACATGTGCTATATATTTACAGAGGATATTAGTAGCGGTAGTATTAGACTTTCTGGGTGCACCACAGAGCTGCTGCCTCATTCTTGCTCTGTTAATTAACATAATAAAGGGTGATGTTTGGTCCTGCTGATTGCTGGCAAGACAGAGGGGAAGGAGGGGTGATGTCCTGACGATTAGGATACAGAAATATCTGTATTTCTCTTTCTTTAATTCCCAGGAGAGTCTGGGACCCGACAGCGTTCAAGGCCATCATCGCGTGGTCGACGTGGCTGACGGTCCGGTGGAGCTGCGTCACCAGGCTTTTGTGACATAGCAGAGGGTGGACGGCATCGTTGCTCTCCGGGACAAACTGCCAGAGAGCGACAAAGGCGGGGCTTTCTGCCCGCCATGTCACAGACACCGACTGGTGAAGGGACGGTTCAAAAGCAGCCATTCGTAGACCTCTGTTGTCGCTGGGACACAGAGTCTGAAGCGGTAGGCAAACCTTCAGTAATCCAGTAGCTTCAGGATTTTCTAGGTTGGCTTGTACAGTGACAATAGTTCTCTAGCCCATGATACACTGGATGTTGTTTTGCCATTCTGGAGTATGGCAAGGATTAAAACACTAGACCAAATGCAGTCAATCACTTCATGATCCTCCATGAGAAATACAGGAAAATAGTCAAAAACAAGAGAAGAGACAACACAACAGAGGAAGAGAAAGGAACTGCAATGAGTGATTGACTGCATTTGGTCTAGTAAGTGTTTTAATCCTTGCCATACTCCAGAATGGCGATACACCTGGCGATTAGTAGGAAGTTGACAGCCACTGATGCTGGAGCTGGGCTGCCCAATGAGATACACATGACCGGAACACCTTGTGGCAGGAGATTTTTCCACCTTTCTTCTCTTCTCTGTTGGTTCGTCCTGTTCACTTGTATCGCTGACCACTTTCCCGCTGTGCAGATGTCTTACAGATGCCACGATCTCAGCAGTTCACAATCTTAAATTAAGATATAAAGCTTAGTTGGTTCAAACCTATTTCTCAATGTAATGTGTGATCATTGTGATATATGTACAATAGAGTAACATTTTTGAGATAGTCATGTACAGTGTTGCGATAACGGCGTCATTTTGTCAGTAACGGGATAATATAATTAATTACTTTTCCTGTCGTTACAACGCCGTTGACGTTACTGGTCATTAAAAGCGGTGCGTTACTATATATTGATATACTAACAGTAATGCGAGCGGACCACTGCCCAGGCTAGTGAGGAGTAACAGATCTCGATAGGTCACAGTCCTCGGTGTAACACCTGTTTAACTTAACAAGGCTAAGGCAGCGTTATGGTAGCCAATCCGAGCCAGTGTTTTTACACGCGCGCCAAAGCACACCAGTGACACGACAAAAACGGAGAAGAGACAGAAATAGCGAGTCAGAAGCAAGCCGAAGAAAAATTATCATTTTCAAGGTGGCGATATAAACATTATTTAAGAAAATACTTGAAGTTCCTGAATGTCTACCAGACTGGGTATTTGATTTATTTAAGAATAGAGGTTTTATTCTTAAGTTTACTTCTGTTCTGAACAATCCAGTTGTTTCAGGTTGAGAGAATTTAATTTAATTTGATAGATGTCAATGTAAATATGTAAATAGATGTAGTTTGGCCTTTGAATAATCTGTTACATATTTACCACATCACATATCTTTCTTCTCCGAGGTTCACTTGGGGAGTAACACTGCAGTTGGAGCCTACAATTCCAGTATCATCACTCCGACATGGAATGAAAACCTGGCGTTCATCATAAGACATTTACATTGACAATATCAGCACCCAGAACTTTCATTCTAGTTACCTTATACTTAGCCTGATTGTGTGATTTATTTGTAACTTGTGTATTAGTCTGTATAATTAGTTTTTGTGTAATTTGTGTGTTAACGGGCCGCCCAATGGAGGATGGGTTCCCTTTTGAGTCTTGGTCCTCCCAAGGTTTCTTCCTATTCCCCACCATCTAGGGAGTTTTTCCTTGCCACTGTCGCCTTTGGCTTGCTCATAAGGGATTTGGACCCATAGTATTGTTAACTTTGTAAATACTGTAAAGCGCTTTGTGACAACATATGTTGTGAAAAGCGCTATACAAATATATTTGATATTTGATTTAAATGCACTTTATATAGTGTAACTGTTTACTTTTGCTTTTTATTATTATTATTATTTACAAAGATTTGGGATTTTAAAGGATTTTATCCTGCACTGGTCTGTTGATGTGCAATAAATACTCATTTCAACTGACTGTGAAAACTGCTTTTTCAAAAAATCCTTATTCATTGGCATATAACTTTTTTTTTACTGTAATGCAAATAGTTACTTTCCCTGGTAACGAGTTACTTGTATTATAGAGTAATTCAGTTACTAACTCAGTTACGTTTTTGAACAAGTAGTGAGTAACTATAACTAATTACTTTTTTAAAGTAACGTTCCCAACACTGGTCATGTATCATAAGATGTCATCCTTTCCAAGCATCAAAAATATGTATGTTTTTGCATTAAATATAGTTGAAATGTACATAGTGTCTATGTGTTTTATACCAGATAAATGAAAATGTTATTACCTATCGTTTGGTACCAATTTCAAAGCCATAGCATCAATCTCTGGGAATGTAGTTTTAACACTAGGAGTCCCAGCATTTTCATTCCACACTTTTTCTACCTGGTCTCCACCAGGGGGCAGTTCTGGGGATATTTGCATTCCATTAGGCCACCCTTTGTTATGTACATGCAGCCACTTATAGGTAGACGGGTGAGGGGGGGGTGATGGTGTGAACCATCAGTTCATTGTTCTGCTGGATGTGTTTAAAATTAAAAAAACGCTTTTGGCTGCTAGAACGCGCTAAATGACGTCATCTCCGCACATACAGGTATGTTTGTGTTTTTGAACCTAAGGTTGTGGGGGAGGGTGAAAAAGAAAAGCGTTTGAGTGTGTCTTTGAGCTGATTAATTATTTCTTTTTTTCCATATAGTACTGTACTATACAGTGGTGTACTATACACCAACACATGGTTGCCCGGAAGAACAAGAAGATGGCCTTCCGACAAAAGTCCAAGACCTGCCACAACCTCACAGTGCTCTGAGAGAGCCGGACTCTGTCGGCCTCCTCCTAGGCTGCTAAGACCACAAGCTGTGTTTTCAACACTAACCCCACGGACTAGACAACTGAACAGGCATATATTTGTATATTTTATATTGTAAAAACAGAACATGAGGGATTATGGGAGCCTAAACTGATGATGAAAAGTCGATGTTGACAGACTTGCATGTGTGACGGGCAGGGTGAGTGAAACAAAAAGGAAACGATCACGCCAAGTCTTAGGGAAAATGTATGGTTTAATAGAATAAGTGCGTAAACCAAAAACCCGTGACTTGTTCAAAATTAAGGGTATAATAACCAGCGGTCAACTGGTACAAAGACAAGACATACATAGACAAACAAACGACCCTCAGGTGAGACGGATCGCGGGCTCCGCCCACCTGAGGGACAAACACCACAACAACAACAAAAACACGACTGTGAGACGGATCACGGGCTCCGCCAACTTGAGGGACAAACACCACAACAACAACAACAACAAGACTGTGAGACGGATCGCGGGCTCCGCCCACCTGAGGGACAAACACCACAACAACAACAACAACATGAAGACACAGGAACAGGCTAGAGGTGAGTTGCAAGATCTCCTGACAGGACTCGTTGAGAGTTCCTTTCAAAGTTCCTTCTGCAAAAAAAAAGATTTTTTTTCAACACGCCCTTATTAAATATTAAATGGTAATAACAGGTTAATATTTTTCAGCTGATTTCTGTAAATGTAAGAGTCTCTCTTATTTATATTACTAGCTATTGAACAGGTTGATGTCAGTAAATTAGCAAACGTGTAATCAGCATAGGATTCTGTATGAATGTCTCTTGGTCACCTACATGCAGGGTGCAAGAGACCTCAGTCTTGTCCAAGGGAGCCTGTGAGGGTTCCTGACAGATGTCGAGAACACATATTTCATAGTTCCTTCTGCAAAAAAATTTTTTTCAAGAAGCCCTTATTAAATATTGTGTGGTAATAACAGGTGAATATTTTTCAGCTGATCTGTGTTAATGTAAACTTCAGTAAATTAGCAAATGTGTTTTTTGTATGAATGTTTCTTGATCACCTAGAGGTGGAAGATGAGAAGAAAAGTCCAGAACAGGTGTTTCTGCAACAACAAAAATTTTTTTTTCAACATACTCTAATTTTACATGAGAATGTCAGATGAATGTTTTTAATTTGAGCTGTTTTTATGCTTGTTTTTCTGGTATTGACATTAATAGGGGTTTTACCAGGGTGATGTGATCAGTATCACAGTACAGCCCCTGACCCATAATAATAATAATAATAATAATAATAATAATAATAATAATTTCCACTTATATAGCGCCTTTCAAAGTACCCAAGGATGCTTTACAGAGAAATACAAAAAAGAACAAAGACAAGAACAAAACAGACAAAAATAACAACAAAAATAGAAAGAAAAGAGAAATCCTATAGAACAGACATATTTTCTGTTTCTTTTTCTCTTATTTTTCACTTAATGGCTCTAGCAATAAACTCCAAAGTTACTTAACGCTACCTAGGAGTAACTGTGTTTGTTTCCTGTGAATTCTGATTATTGCAATTTATTAATGATTTTCAAAAGGAAAAGACTTCCAGTACTGCTACAAGCATAAAGATACACAGTGAATAAACCATTTACATGAATCGTACTGATGCTGATGTGTTAATGTAAACTTCTATGGTATTGATATTAATAAGTATTGAACAAGTTGATGTCAGTAAATTAGCAAATGTGTTTTCAGTATGGGATTTTGTATGAATGTCTCTTGATCACCTAGAGGTGGAAGGTCAGAAGAATAGTCCTGGAGAAAGTGGAAGAGATCATCGATCATCTTATCCAGATCATCGGTCACAGGAGCTTCTGCAACAACAAAAAAAAATTTCTTCAACATACACTAATCAATTTTACATGAGAATGTCAGATGAATGTTTTTCAGTTGAGCTGTGTTGATGCTTGTTTTTCTGGTATTGACATTAATAGAGGTTTTACCAGGGTGATGTGATCAGTATCACAGTACAGCCCCTGACCCATAATAATGAACTCCAAAGTTACTTAACGCTACCTAGGAGTAACATGTAACTGTGTTTGTTTCCTGTGAATTCTAATTATTGCAATTTATTAATGATTTTCTAAAGGGAAAGACTTTCAGTACTGCTACAAGCATAAAGATACACAGTGAATAAACCATTTACATGAACCTTACTGATACTGAGCTTTACTGAACTGTGTTCAAAGAAAAATACCTTAAATAAGTCCCTATACATGCCACAAAATAAGTTGTTAACATTGTACTCATTCACTCACTCAAGGGAATGATGTTTTCTGTCTCCTCTTTTGCTTTTCTTTTAGCTTTTAGTTTGATTTCTCTTCTGGACTCCTTGTTCATGTCTGTGTCTGTTGACTCGTCCTGGATTCCCCCTGCACACCAACACCAGAGACACTTCATTTTGGCAAACATGGTCAGTTGCGTCACACTACACAATCTGATCTGAAATTATAGTGTACATGGAATGATCCTCATATGTGTCATTATTATGACATCAGGGCAGTGTAAGAAGTGTTATGTTCCACATTCTAATCCAATTCAATCCAATTCAATGGCGCTTTATTGGCATGACAAATATGTACATTTGTATTGCCAAAGCATAAGGTACATACAATGGTAAAATATAATAAAATAACATTGTAAAGTAGAATAATAATAAAGTAAAATAATGGCTATATTGTCATTACAATTACATTATCCACCACTGCTTCCATAACAGTTTATAATAATAGTTATGATAATAATTGTGACGGGCGGGGGTGAGCAACTAAAAGGAAGCGATCACGCCAAGTCTCAGGGAAAACTGATGGTTTAATAGAAAGTGTGCAAACCTAAAACCCGTGCAATATCTCCAAATTAAGGATATAATGAGCAGCGGTCAACTGGTACAAAGACAAGACATATATAGGCAAACAAACGACCCTCAGGTGAGACGGATCACGGGCTCTGCATACCTGAGGGACGCACATGACGTCACCAAACAACAACAACAACAACAGCCGCTGTGGACAGAGGCGGCCGGTAGAGGGCCGCCTCACCGTGACAGACCCCCCCCACCAAGCCGCACTCCCCTCCACTGGGTGTGTGGCACACAGCGGCTGCACACAAAACACGAAGGGGCAGGAAGGCAGGGACAGGCATGGACACCTCCTGAGTCCGGGAGCTGAAACACAAAAACACTCATTACTCAGCTCGCCTCCCCGGGCGGGACCCTGGACCGACCGGGCCGTTAACACAAAACCACGCCCCAGTCGGTCACAGGGCCCTCACGCCCTAACCGGCCTTCAGCCGGTGAGCCCCACAGGTGTGAGGACGAGGGGCTACAGCTCCTCTCTCGTCCCTCGTGTATGTGTGTGTGTGTGCAGGCTACCTCTCCAAGGCGTGGCTACTTCACCTCCTGGACCTACCTCCTCCCAGAGCTGACCCCTGCCTTCTGCTAGGGGTCACCCCAGCCTCCTGGGAAGCCAACCCCTCCCGGGGCCTCTCCTCGCAAGGTGGACTCCTCCACCCAACCCAGGAGCGCCAGAGACCGAGGCCCAGAGCACCCCCAAAACGGGCTAGGGAGCAGCCCCAAGGGCCTCCTGGTCACCCCGGGCAGGAGGGAGGATCTCCCTCCTCAGCAGGAGCTTTTCAGACCGGAGCCCCATGGTCCCCAAACATCCGGGGGCCCCAGCCCTCTAGGGAGGGGCTCTTCATGACCGGGCTCCGGTCACCCCACAACACAAGAGGGCTCCTGCCAGGTGGAGACCCCCACAAGGTCCAGGAACACCGCCAAGGAGAAGCACCTGCACAGAGAACAGCACGCGCACACACACACACACACACACACACACACACACCACAAACGCGCCCTACCCTATTCAGGGCCTCCCTCAGGAGCGACGCCCTCCATGCCACACCCCATGGCACGGGACCACAGCCGGTCCCCCCCCAAACACACATTCACGGGGAGGAGCATGCGTGGAATTACACGCAAACAGTTGACAACACGCTAGGACACAACACACATGCAAAGACTAGACAAGCAAACAAAAACGGTGCACAAACAGACAGACGGGACCTACACATGCGCACTCGACATAAACACACAGTGACGCGCGCCGCTCAGAGTCGCAGTCGCTCCCCACATTTAACACAAGACACACGGGGAGCGAGGCGACAGTGACGAGCGGCGACCGCGTCACACACAAAACATGTAACATTAAACATAACGAGCACGCACACTGATCCACACATTCGTCGACATGAACACACGTTTTAACCAACACAAAACATGAAGAGCCTTTCCAGGGAAGACGCCCTGGTCCTCGCCGTGCCACAAACACAGACACGGCGGAGCTCTTCAAACAAACTAACAAACAACAGACACGAAGAGTTTTCCCAGGGCAGACAGCCCTGGTCCACGCCGTGCCACAAACACAACACAAAAGCAAGGCGGAACTCTTCACAAAACACCACGCAGACAAACACTTACCACGAGACATGACCACGAACGAAGGAGAAAGAAAAAGAGACTCGGCGGCTTCCGAAGGGTGGCTGGTCATTCTGTGACGGGCGGGGGTGAGCAACTAAAAGGAAGCGATCACACCAAGTCTCAGGGAAAAAGGATGGTTTAATAGAAAGTGTGCAAACCTAAAACCCGTGCAATATCCCCAAATTAAGGATATAATGACCAGCGGTCATCTGGTACAAAGACAAGACATATATAGGCAAACAAACGACCCTCAGGTGAGACGGATCACGGGCTCTGCCCACCTGAGGGACGCACATGACGTCACCAAACAACAGCAACAACAACAGCCGCTGTGGACAGAGGCGGCCGGTAGAGGGCCGCCTCACCGTGACAATAATAGTAGTAAAAGTATTAATAGTAACCATAATAATAATACACCACTGCTTCCATAACTGACATTTATAATTATAGTTATGATAATAATAGTAGTACTCTACAAAACTACAACAAAATCTACAAACTACAACAGAATGTGATTTGTGAATTTAGCAGTATGTAATTGCAATGTGAAAAAAACACAGCTTCTTAATGCACTTTGCCTTTTATTTTAACATAATTTAAATTCTCTACATTCAAATAGTGCCTTCTTTGTAAAAAAAAAAAAACAAACAAAAAAACAACACAACCCTTTGACTGAAAATAGTGCAATAAAAGAACAAGGCATTCAGACTTGGAAATGTTGACATGAAACTAGTCACAACATAACAGTTCCGATAATGAAACAACAGGAACAATCCAGACAAACTTCAAGTCAAGTGGCTTTTTATTGTCATTACATCAGAGTGCAGGTACACAGTGTGACGAAATTTCGTTCCTCCGCAACCATGGTGTAACACAAATTGACAGTACAACAGACAACATAAAGTGCGGCAGGGTAGCAATTCAAGACTGTGCAAAATGTGCAGCATAGGGCAATCTCACAGCAAAACATTACAATAAATACAACAGGCCAGAGACAATTGAGACATGATGGTGTAAAGAGCTGGTACAGTGCAATGTGGTCTAAGTGGTGTCTGAGATGAGTGATATACTGTATCATATGGAACATACATGAACACAGTGGTTCTGAGGTAGTTAATAGGTCCTGTGGGAGAGCAGCAACTATTTCTGGTGGGGGGTTCAGTGCAGTCTTTTTGTGCGTGTGTGGGGTCAGATCAGTGTTGGTGTGTGTCAGTTCTGTGTCTGGGAGTTGAGGAGCCTGACTGCCTGGTGAACAAAGCTATTACAGAGTCTGGAGGTGGAGGCTCGGATGCTCCTGTATCTTTTGCCGGACGGCATCAGAGTGAAGAGACCGTGTGATGGGTGGGTTGGGTCTTCCACAATGCTGGTGACTTTGCGGATGCAGCGTGTGGTGTAGATGTCACTGATGGAGGGGAGAGAGACACCAATGATCTTCTCGGCTATCCTCACTATCCGCTGTAGGGTCTTGGGCTCCGAGATGTTGCAGCTCCTGAACCAGACGGTAATGCAGGCGCTCAGGATGCTCTCTACAGTCCCTCTGTAGAACATGGTGAGGATGGGAGGTGGAAGGTGTGCTTTCCTCAGTCTACAGGAAGTAGAGACGCTGCTGGGCTTTGTTATGGAGCTTGTGTTGAGGGACCAGGAGAGGTGCGTGAATAACAGCAATTCAGACTTTCTACCCTGTAAGAGAGAGAGAGAAAAGTTGTGAGGGAAAAAGAATTAAAGCAATGAGACAAGCTGGTGTCTTTGTGTGTGTGTGTGTGTGTGTGTGTGTGTGTGTGTGTGTGTGTGTGTGTGTGCAATGGGACTGAATAATCTCACCATTTTAAATGAAGTCCCAGTGAAAGTCCATCAGTCTTCTCAGCAGAGTGGATACATGTGGGTTGACTGTTGTCATCTTTTTGCTGGTGGCTTTGCCAGTTTTTTTGGGCAAGTCTTTGCCCCGTCCAGCCTTGGTGCCTCACTCAGGGTTTATACCAATGAAGCGCCTGAAAAATAATAGTGTCTCTTCAGACAGTGTAAAACTCAATTTGTGTAACTCACTTACATTAACAACACAACAAAAAGCAGAAAATGTTTTGTTCACAATAGTATACCATTAAAGAGATAAGAAACACATGTTTTAGTGAAAATACCTAACCTTTGGATGAATTCAAGAGTGCACGAGGCCTCTTCTTGGTATTCGAGATTGAAGATGTAGAAGATAGAAAATAAGGCAGCAAGCCCTGTCAAGAAGGTGGGTTGCATCCCCTCACATATTACATGGCCCTCAAGGCTGACCATCCAGCGCTGAATACAGTGTCCTGCTGTTCCACCTGAAACATGACAAAAAAATTCCTGTCAAATTCTTTTGAAATACAGCAAATTACAACCTTGTGTGTGAACCCTTGATAAATTGACACATGACATACATACACACACACAACACACACATGTGTAGAGTGTATTTTTTCAATGGAAACTTAGATCTGCATGAAGAACTAGTCCTGTGGTGTTCTCTGAGAAATGAGCCATCAGAAGCTGGGTGACATTTTCGAAAGGTCCTTTTGCAATTAGGGATACAACACTGCAGTTTTAAATTGTGCATATTTCTGTGAATTTTCACGTGTCTCACATAGGCAACTGAGCAGTTACACTGATATGCACATATCTGACAAGAAAACATAATTGCAAACTTGACTGTTATGATTCAATAAATGTACTTACTAAAATAAATGAAAGTACTTAATGTGATCAGTAGCGCAGCATCAAATACTCTTGAGTACCTGTAATGTCAAAGAAATATGTCACACTCACCAAACATTGAATAGGTCAAATAATACTGCTATGGGCTGCCATAGATTCATTAATTAATGGCAAACATGGTAACACCAATGGTAATTTATATTAAACCACAATAGAAAAACAGTCTTACACTGACTAAAAAAATAGTGAGTTACAGTAAAGGAAATCTTCTTCAGCACTCAATTTCTGAACTAAAATTTAAAATCTGGAATACCACCCAATAATCAGCAGGAAAAGAAGTCTAATGTTATGTTGTGCGGTGTATTTACATCAATAAGCATCATTACACTTCACAAATTCACTAATAAAATTATGTTTTTTTCTGTTTGCAGACACTAGAAAAAGACCTGCAGTCCAGAAGATTGAGGTCCAATAGAATGTTCCTGCTTGAAAACCCCACTTTTGACCTGAAAATGAAAAGGCTCAGAGATGGAAACATTTCTGTCTTTGAAGAAAACCAGGTAAATATTTGTATTAAAACATGGGTAAAGTCCAAAGACATGTTTAGATATTAGCCTGACATATTGTTTTTCTTTGTCCTGGTCTTGGATACTTTGGATACCTGTCTTGCACATAGTTTACCCGGCTACAAGTACACCTACTTTATCAACAAGCCCTTTAAAACACTTGAAGGTCCATGTTTTAAACCAGGAACATGTTCATGGACCAAGGTGTAAAATAGTGAGCTAATTAAATACTCTTATTATACGCTATTATAATACACTATTTTGTCATTTTAGTAGAGCTTACCTTTTTTTAAGAGCTCCAGCAATTTAATTACTGAATATTGTGCTTATTTCATATTTTTTTTAGACTGAAGCCATCATTGAGAAGACTTTTGCAGTCCTAAAATATGACCGATCAAGTTTAAAAAGAACATCCTTCGTTTCAGAGGTCATGACACCAGAGGTAAGAACTTTTTATATATTTATTAAAACATCTTTTATTTTTATTAACATTAAATCTGAACAATCTGCTGTTTTTTTCTGATTATTTTTTGACGCCAGCGATCCTACCGGGCAATAAATAAGGGGCTCCGTCTCATCTCTGATCATAACCGAACCGCACTGTAGAAGAGAAACGAAAGGAGCTATACCAAACGGATTTTTCTTGACCATTGGAGTTCAGACGTTGGAAAGAAGACATTGGACAAATATACATCTAAGTTTATATATTTTAAATAGGCAGGTTTGGCATGTTTATCTGTAAAAAACTGCTATGTTTATAGATATTGGCAGCTGGGATATGTCAGAACAGAAACAATAAATAAGTGTATTTAATGTAGGCTAATATGGGCTGTCTACTTAGTGGGACAAACAATATTAACAAACTGCTTATATTATAATCATGACTTTGAACAAAGGAGACAAGTTGCGGAACATGGATAAAAGGAGAGGAAGTATACCCTTTCCTCCCTTCAACCTGCAGAGGATGATTTGTCAAAATCCTACTGTCTAGATACTGGGATAGGTGACTCTGGTACTGTGATAAGAGATGCTGAGTACTTCAGAATAAATGTTCTTATTTCTTACTTCCTTCTTCCCATCAGGAAACACATATGATAGGTCAATCATCGTCAACGAAGAAGAGACAAATCTGCTTTTGTAGGACATATGGGAACAGGTGAGCGAGTCACTCGCTGATAACAACCACCTAAAACCACAGGATTGGTGATACGCCACAGAGCGTTCTGCGCCTTTTGTATTAACCGGGTGCCATTCCACAGGATAACAGCCAGTGGCTGAAGGATCAGTGCATGTGGATGGGCGACGCCTACATCATTGTAAACTCGGTGACGGACAAGTCCAGCTTTGAGAAGGCTTCGGAGCTGCGCATACAGCTTCGCTGGGCGCACCAGTCGGAAAACATCCCCGTCATCCTGGTGGGAAACAAGAGTGACCTGGGGCGCTCCAGAGAATTGTCAGTAGACGGTTAGTTGCGCATCATCTTTTCCAGGGGGCTCGCTCCTTAAACCATGTGATTGAGAAGATAGGCCCCCATGTCCCCCCCTCCCTAGGCAGCTGAGGTGAAAGCTGCAAGCGTTTAGCCGCCGCTAGCTGACTGATGCATGGTAGACTCGGCAAAATAAACACGGCCACTGCTTCTTCCCGGAGATTAGCCCCTGATGACAAACCAATGTCCCTCAAGTCCCGCAGAGCTACCTTCAGGGTTCCCACGGGTCCTTGAAATCCTTGAAAGTTTGTGAATCTGAAAAAATAAGTTCAAGGCCCTGGAAAGTTTTTGAAAACAGGCATAAAAGACAGCCGTCCTTGACGGTCCTTGATCTCATTATATGGCTTTGCTCCTCTGTTTTATGTATGTACTGTATGTGTATATGCATATGTGTATTATTGTTATTATTATTATTATTTGTCTACTGTCAACATGTCATTATTTTGCACAGGGCTTATGCTGACTTTTACTTGGCAAAGTTTGGTCATTCTCCTGTAGAGAAATTTGTTTGTTTGTTCAGCACCGAAAGCAAGTGTTTCCTGTAGGTAGTTGTTGATCCTTCAACAACTATAGCCATTTTACGTGAATGTCGTCATCTCAGATGTGCATCGCTAACTTGCCAGTCATGTTGAGTGTGAGTGAAGTTTTCGTAGAATCAGCGCTTAATGTCATGCACAAAAAATTTCAGGATGCATGGCTTGAAATGACATTCAGTCTTTTGAATTTGCGTTGTATTAACATCGTTTTTTGATAACATATTCAGGGGTAAGAGTAGGTAAATGCTGGCAGGTGCAGTCCTTGAATTTGAGGAAGTTGGTCCTGGAAAGTCATTGAAAGGTCCTTGAATTTTATGTTAACCAAGGTGTGGGAACCCTGATGAACACTGAACACTGACCCTCTTTTCTCGCCTCCTCTTTTCGCTGTATGGCCCACCTAACCCCAATTATTTTTATTACTACTGTACTGTATTTTACAGAATTGTTTTCTTTTGATTCTTACATAAAAATAAAAGTTGTCCTCCAAAGATTAGTGTTAATGAAAAAGTAGTTTTTTGAACAGGTCTAGTGAGCCAAACGCCCCACCTGCCCTGTAGTAAATAGTTGTACATAATTTAAAAAATGTAAATATCAAATCAAATCCAATGAAATATATTTTGGTTTTCCACAACACATGTTGTCACAAAGCAGCTTTACAGGATTTACAAGTTTTAAATATGTTGTTATATGTTTATTATGTGTGTATAGTTGTACTTGTAGTGAAGGAGCACTGTTTGATAATAATAAAAAATGATCAAATCCTCTTGGGGCGGACATTTAATCCTTTATAAGGTAAAGATACATTGATAATTCAATTGAATAAAAAATATACTATTAGTTTATATTAATAATCAAATGAAGGAAATGATAATATATCAAAGATTTGACTTCACTCTCAGCCGACAATTAGCTGGATGCTAACGTTATATTGGAAATCCCATAGGAATGCTATCGGAAATTAGCATTATCATGGCGGTGCTAATTGGCTTTCTAAAACAGCAAAGAGCGAGCAGGCTGTTTGTCTAATGTAAACCATTAGTAGTAATGAAGAAAAGGTTTTCCTGTAGCGTTGGCTTGGTTCGGGCCAGTCCCCCCTCAACCAAGGCATACCGGCTATTAGCCAGGATCAGGAGGTCACAGTGGGGTTTGAATCCTGCACTGAGTGGCCTGTCGCCCAACACCTTATCCACTGACCTACAGGACAACCAATTATGCTTAAAACAAAAAAAACATTTGAAGACATCAAATCCTCTTGGGGTGGACATTTAATCCTTTATAAGGTAAAGATACATTGATAATTCAATTTAATAAAAAATATACTATTCGTTTCATTAATAATCAAATGAAGGAAATGATAATATATCAAACATTTGACTTCACTCTCGGCCGACAATTAGCTCCATGCTAATGTTATATTGGAAATCCCATACGAATGCTAGCGGAAATTAGCATTATCATGGCGATGCTAATTGGCTTTCTAAAACACCAAGTACAACATCTATCAATAAGGTCGCTTTTTTATTTATACCATTAGTTTCATTAATAATCAAATGAAAGAAATGATAATATATTAAAGATTTGACTTCACTCTCGGCCGACAATTAGCTGGATGCTAATGTTATATTGGAAATCCCATAGGAATGCTATCGGAAATTAGCATTATCATGGCGGTGCTAATTGGCTTTCTAAAACAGCAAAGAGCGAGCAGGCTGTTTGTCTAATGTAAACCATTAGTAGTAATGAAGAAAAGGTTTTCCTGTAGCGTTGGCTTGGTTCGGGCCAGTCCCCCCTCAACCGATGCATACCGGCTATTAGCCAGGATCAGGAGGTCACAGTGGGGTTTGAACCCTGCACTGAGTGGCCTGTCGCCCAACACCTTATCCAATGACCTACAGGACAACCAATTATGCTTAAAACAAAAAAAACATTTGAAGACATCAAATCCTCTTGGGGTGGACATTTAATCCTTTATAAGGTAAAGATACATTGATAATTCAATTTAATAAAAAATATACTATTCGTTTCATTAATAATCAAATGAAGGAAATGATAATATATCAAACATTTGACTTCACTCTCGGCCGACAATTAGCTCCATGCTAATGTTATATTGGAAATCCCATACCAATGCTACCGGAAATTAGCATTATCATGGCGGTGCTAATTGGCTTTCTAAAACACCAAGTACAACATCTATCAATAAGGTCGCTTTTTTATTTATACCATTAGTTTCATTAATAATCAAATGAAAGAAATTATAATATATCAAAGATTTGACTTCACTCTCGGCCGACAATTAGCTCCATGCTAATGTTATATTGGAAATCCCATACGAATGGTACCGGAAATTAGCATTATCATGGCGGTGCTAATTGGCTTCACCAAGTACTCTCTCTGTCTCTCTCTCTCTCTCTCTATCTATCTATCTATCTATCTATCTATCTATCTATCTATCTATCTATCTATCTATCTGCTAAATAATTGGGGAAAAAATTGTTTGAATCTATTCTAGACAGAAAATACCCAATAAAGCCAATGAGAGTATCAAACAAATACATGTGCTATATATTTACAGAGGATATTAGTAGCGGTAGTATTAGACTTTCTGGGTGCACCACAGAGCTGCTGCCTCATTCTTGCTCTGTTAATTAACATAATAAAGGGTGATGTTTGGTCCTGCTGATTGCTGGCAAGACAGAGGGGAAGGAGGGGTGATGTCCTGACGATTAGGATACAGAAATATCTGTATTTCTCTTTCTTTAATTCCCAGGAGAGTCTGGGACCCGACAGCGTTCAAGGCCATCATCGCGTGGTCGACGTGGCTGACGGTCCGGTGGAGCTGCGTCACCAGGCTTTTGTGACATAGCAGAGGGTGGACGGCATCGTTGCTCTCCGGGACAAACTGCCAGAGAGCGACAAAGGCGGGGCTTTCTGCCCGCCATGTCACAGACACCGACTGGTGAAGGGACGGTTCAAAAGCAGCCATTCGTAGACCTCTGTTGTCGCTGGGACACAGAGTCTGAAGCGGTAGGCAAACCTTCAGTAATCCAGTAGCTTCAGGATTTTCTAGGTTGGCTTGTACAGTGACAATAGTTCTCTAGCCCATGATACACTGGATGTTGTTTTGCCATTCTGGAGTATGGCAAGGATTAAAACACTAGACCAAATGCAGTCAATCACTTCATGATCCTCCATGAGAAATACAGGAAAATAGTCAAAAACAAGAGAAGAGACAACACAACAGAGGAAGAGAAAGGAACTGCAATGAGTGATTGACTGCATTTGGTCTAGTAAGTGTTTTAATCCTTGCCATACTCCAGAATGGCGATACACCTGGCGATTAGTAGGAAGTTGACAGCCACTGATGCTGGAGCTGGGCTGCCCAATGAGATACACATGACCGGAACACCTTGTGGCAGGAGATTTTTCCACCTTTCTTCTCTTCTCTGTTGGTTCGTCCTGTTCACTTGTATCGCTGACCACTTTCCCGCTGTGCAGATGTCTTACAGATGCCACGATCTCAGCAGTTCACAATCTTAAATTAAGATATAAAGCTTAGTTGGTTCAAACCTATTTCTCAATGTAATGTGTGATCATTGTGATATATGTACAATAGAGTAACATTTTTGAGATAGTCATGTACAGTGTTGCGATAACGGCGTCATTTTGTCAGTAACGGGATAATATAATTAATTACTTTTCCTGTCGTTACAACGCCGTTGACGTTACTGGTCATTAAAAGCGGTGCGTTACTATATATTGATATACTAACAGTAATGCGAGCGGACCACTGCCCAGGCTAGTGAGGAGTAACAGATCTCGATAGGTCACAGTCCTCGGTGTAACACCTGTTTAACTTAACAAGGCTAAGGCAGCGTTATGGTAGCCAATCCGAGCCAGTGTTTTTACACGCGCGCCAAAGCACACCAGTGACACGACAAAAACGGAGAAGAGACAGAAATAGCGAGTCAGAAGCAAGCCGAAGAAAAATTATCATTTTCAAGGTGGCGATATAAACATTATTTAAGAAAATACTTGAAGTTCCTGAATGTCTACCAGACTGGGTATTTGATTTATTTAAGAATAGAGGTTTTATTCTTAAGTTTACTTCTGTTCTGAACAATCCAGTTGTTTCAGGTTGAGAGAATTTAATTTAATTTGATAGATGTCAATGTAAATATGTAAATAGATGTAGTTTGGCCTTTGAATAATCTGTTACATATTTACCACATCACATATCTTTCTTCTCCGAGGTTCACTTGGGGAGTAACACTGCAGTTGGAGCCTACAATTCCAGTATCATCACTCCGACATGGAATGAAAACCTGGCGTTCATCATAAGACATTTACATTGACAATATCAGCACCCAGAACTTTCATTCTAGTTACCTTATACTTAGCCTGATTGTGTGATTTATTTGTAACTTGTGTATTAGTCTGTATAATTAGTTTTTGTGTAATTTGTGTGTTAACGGGCCGCCCAATGGAGGATGGGTTCCCTTTTGAGTCTTGGTCCTCCCAAGGTTTCTTCCTATTCCCCACCATCTAGGGAGTTTTTCCTTGCCACTGTCGCCTTTGGCTTGCTCATAAGGGATTTGGACCCATAGTATTGTTAACTTTGTAAATACTGTAAAGCGCTTTGTGACAACATATGTTGTGAAAAGCGCTATACAAATATATTTGATATTTGATTTAAATGCACTTTATATAGTGTAACTGTTTACTTTTGCTTTTTATTATTATTATTATTTACAAAGATTTGGGATTTTAAAGGATTTTATCCTGCACTGGTCTGTTGATGTGCAATAAATACTCATTTCAACTGACTGTGAAAACTGCTTTTTCAAAAAATCCTTATTCATTGGCATATAACTTTTTTTTTACTGTAATGCAAATAGTTACTTTCCCTGGTAACGAGTTACTTGTATTATAGAGTAATTCAGTTACTAACTCAGTTACGTTTTTGAACAAGTAGTGAGTAACTATAACTAATTACTTTTTTAAAGTAACGTTCCCAACACTGGTCATGTATCATAAGATGTCATCCTTTCCAAGCATCAAAAATATGTATGTTTTTGCATTAAATATAGTTGAAATGTACATAGTGTCTATGTGTTTTATACCAGATAAATGAAAATGTTATTACCTATCGTTTGGTACCAATTTCAAAGCCATAGCATCAATCTCTGGGAATGTAGTTTTAACACTAGGAGTCCCAGCATTTTCATTCCACACTTTTTCTACCTGGTCTCCACCAGGGGGCAGTTCTGGGGATATTTGCATTCCATTAGGCCACCCTTTGTTATGTACATGCAGCCACTTATAGGTAGACGGGTGGGGGGGGGGTGATGGTGTGAACCATCAGTTCATTGTTCTGCTGGATGTGTTTAAAATTAAAAAAACGCTTTTGGCTGCTAGAACGCGCTAAATGACGTCATCTCCGCACATACAGGTATGTTTGTGTTTTTGAACCTAAGGTTGTGGGGGAGGGTGAAAAAGAAAAGCGTTTGAGTGTGTCTTTGAGCTGATTAATTATTTCTTTTTTTCCATATAGTACTGTACTATACAGTGGTGTACTATACACCAACACATGGTTGCCCGGAAGAACAAGAAGATGGCCTTCCGACAAAAGTCCAAGACCTGCCACAACCTCACAGTGCTCTGAGAGAGCCGGACTCTGTCGGCCTCCTCCTAGGCTGCTAAGACCACAAGCTGTGTTTTCAACACTAACCCCACGGACTAGACAACTGAACAGGCATATATTTGTATATTTTATATTGTAAAAACAGAACATGAGGGATTATGGGAGCCTAAACTGATGATGAAAAGTCGATGTTGACAGACTTGCATGTGTGACGGGCAGGGTGAGTGAAACAAAAAGGAAACGATCACGCCAAGTCTTAGGGAAAATGTATGGTTTAATAGAATAAGTGCGTAAACCAAAAACCCGTGACTTGTTCAAAATTAAGGGTATAATAACCAGCGGTCAACTGGTACAAAGACAAGACATACATAGACAAACAAACGACCCTCAGGTGAGACGGATCGCGGGCTCCGCCCACCTGAGGGACAAACACCACAACAACAACAAAAACACGACTGTGAGACGGATCACGGGCTCCGCCAACTTGAGGGACAAACACCACAACAACAACAACAACAAGACTGTGAGACGGATCGCGGGCTCCGCCCACCTGAGGGACAAACACCACAACAACAACAACAACATGAAGACACAGGAACAGGCTAGAGGTGAGTTGCAAGATCTCCTGACAGGACTCGTTGAGAGTTCCTTTCAAAGTTCCTTCTGCAAAAAAAAAGATTTTTTTTCAACACGCCCTTATTAAATATTAAATGGTAATAACAGGTTAATATTTTTCAGCTGATTTCTGTAAATGTAAGAGTCTCTCTTATTTATATTACTAGCTATTGAACAGGTTGATGTCAGTAAATTAGCAAACGTGTAATCAGCATAGGATTCTGTATGAATGTCTCTTGGTCACCTACATGCAGGGTGCAAGAGACCTCAGTCTTGTCCAAGGGAGCCTGTGAGGGTTCCTGACAGATGTCGAGAACACATATTTCATAGTTCCTTCTGCAAAAAAATTTTTTTCAAGAAGCCCTTATTAAATATTGTGTGGTAATAACAGGTGAATATTTTTCAGCTGATCTGTGTTAATGTAAACTTCAGTAAATTAGCAAATGTGTTTTTTGTATGAATGTTTCTTGATCACCTAGAGGTGGAAGATGAGAAGAAAAGTCCAGAACAGGTGTTTCTGCAACAACAAAAATTTTTTTTTCAACATACTCTAATTTTACATGAGAATGTCAGATGAATGTTTTTAATTTGAGCTGTTTTTATGCTTGTTTTTCTGGTATTGACATTAATAGGGGTTTTACCAGGGTGATGTGATCAGTATCACAGTACAGCCCCTGACCCATAATAATAATAATAATAATAATAATAATAATAATAATAATAATAATAATTTCCACTTATATAGCGCCTTTCAAAGTACCCAAGGATGCTTTACAGAGAAATACAAAAAAGAACAAAGACAAGAACAAAACAGACAAAAATAACAACAAAAATAGAAAGAAAAGAGAAATCCTATAGAACAGACATATTTTCTGTTTCTTTTTCTCTTATTTTTCACTTAATGGCTCTAGCAATAAACTCCAAAGTTACTTAACGCTACCTAGGAGTAACTGTGTTTGTTTCCTGTGAATTCTGATTATTGCAATTTATTAATGATTTTCAAAAGGAAAAGACTTCCAGTACTGCTACAAGCATAAAGATACACAGTGAATAAACCATTTACATGAATCGTACTGATGCTGATGTGTTAATGTAAACTTCTATGGTATTGATATTAATAAGTATTGAACAAGTTGATGTCAGTAAATTAGCAAATGTGTTTTCAGTATGGGATTTTGTATGAATGTCTCTTGATCACCTAGAGGTGGAAGGTCAGAAGAATAGTCCTGGAGAAAGTGGAAGAGATCATCGATCATCTTATCCAGATCATCGGTCACAGGAGCTTCTGCAACAACAAAAAAAAATTTCTTCAACATACACTAATCAATTTTACATGAGAATGTCAGATGAATGTTTTTCAGTTGAGCTGTGTTGATGCTTGTTTTTCTGGTATTGACATTAATAGAGGTTTTACCAGGGTGATGTGATCAGTATCACAGTACAGCCCCTGACCCATAATAATGAACTCCAAAGTTACTTAACGCTACCTAGGAGTAACATGTAACTGTGTTTGTTTCCTGTGAATTCTAATTATTGCAATTTATTAATGATTTTCTAAAGGGAAAGACTTTCAGTACTGCTACAAGCATAAAGATACACAGTGAATAAACCATTTACATGAACCTTACTGATACTGAGCTTTACTGAACTGTGTTCAAAGAAAAATACCTTAAATAAGTCCCTATACATGCCACAAAATAAGTTGTTAACATTGTACTCATTCACTCACTCAAGGGAATGATGTTTTCTGTCTCCTCTTTTGCTTTTCTTTTAGCTTTTAGTTTGATTTCTCTTCTGGACTCCTTGTTCATGTCTGTGTCTGTTGACTCGTCCTGGATTCCCCCTGCACACCAACACCAGAGACACTTCATTTTGGCAAACATGGTCAGTTGCGTCACACTACACAATCTGATCTGAAATTATAGTGTACATGGAATGATCCTCATATGTGTCATTATTATGACATCAGGGCAGTGTAAGAAGTGTTATGTTCCACATTCTAATCCAATTCAATCCAATTCAATGGCGCTTTATTGGCATGACAAATATGTACATTTGTATTGCCAAAGCATAAGGTACATACAATGGTAAAATATAATAAAATAACATTGTAAAGTAGAATAATAATAAAGTAAAATAATGGCTATATTGTCATTACAATTACATTATCCACCACTGCTTCCATAACAGTTTATAATAATAGTTATGATAATAATTGTGACGGGCGGGGGTGAGCAACTAAAAGGAAGCGATCACGCCAAGTCTCAGGGAAAACTGATGGTTTAATAGAAAGTGTGCAAACCTAAAACCCGTGCAATATCTCCAAATTAAGGATATAATGAGCAGCGGTCAACTGGTACAAAGACAAGACATATATAGGCAAACAAACGACCCTCAGGTGAGACGGATCACGGGCTCTGCATACCTGAGGGACGCACATGACGTCACCAAACAACAACAACAACAACAACAGCCGCTGTGGACAGAGGCGGCCGGTAGAGGGCCGCCTCACCGTGACAGACCCCCCCCACCAAGCCGCACTCCCCTCCACTGGGTGTGTGGCACACAGCGGCTGCACACAAAACACGAAGGGGCAGGAAGGCAGGGACAGGCATGGACACCTCCTGAGTCCGGGAGCTGAAACACAAAAACACTCATTACTCAGCTCGCCTCCCCGGGCGGGACCCTGGACCGACCGGGCCGTTAACACAAAACCACGCCCCAGTCGGTCACAGGGCCCTCACGCCCTAACCGGCCTTCAGCCGGTGAGCCCCACAGGTGTGAGGACGAGGGGCTACAGCTCCTCTCTTGTCCCTCGTGTATGTGTGTGTGTGTGCAGGCTACCTCTCCAAGGCGTGGCTACTTCACCTCCTGGACCTACCTCCTCCCAGAGCTGACCCCTGCCTTCTGCTAGGGGTCACCCCAGCCTCCTGGGAAGCCAACCCCTCCCGGGGCCTCTCCTCGCAAGGTGGACGCCCAGAGCACCCCCAACGCGGGCTAGGGAGCAGCCCCAAGGGCCTCCTGGTCACCCCGGGCAGGAGGGAGGATCTCCCTCCTCAGCAGGAGCTTTTCAGACCGGAGCCCCATGGTCCCCAAACATCCGGGGGCCCCAGCCCTCTAGGGAGGGGCTCTTCATGACCGGGCTCCGGTCACCCCACAACACAAGAGGGCTCCTGCCAGGTGGAGACCCCCACAAGGTCCAGGAACACCGCCAAGGAGAAGCACCTGCACAGAGAACAGCACGCGCACACACACACACACACACACACACACACACCACAAACGCGCCCTACCCTATTCAGGGCCTCCTTCAGGAGCGACGCCCTCCATGCCACACCCCATGGCACGGGACCACAGCCGGTCCCCCCCAAACACACATTCACGGGGAGGAGCATGCGTGGAATTACACGCAAACAGTTGACAACACGCTAGGACACAACACACATGCAAAGACTAGACAAGCAAACAAAAACGGTGCACAAACAGACAGACGGGACCTACACATGCGCACTCGACATAAACACACAGTGACGCGCGCCGCTCAGAGTCGCAGTCGCTCCCCACATTTAACACAAGACACACGGGGAGCGAGGCGACAGTGACGAGCGGCGACCGCGTCACACACAAAACATGTAACATTAAACATAACGAGCACGCACACTGATCCACACATTCGTCGACATGAACACACGTTTTAACCAACACAAAACATGAAGAGCCTTTCCAGGGAAGACGCCCTGGTCCTCGCCGTGCCACAAACACAGACACGGCGGAGCTCTTCAAACAAACTAACAAACAACAGACACGAAGAGTTTTCCCAGGGCAGACAGCCCTGGTCCACGCCGTGCCACAAACACAACACAAAAGCAAGGCGGAACTCTTCACAAAACACCACGCAGACAAACACTTACCACGAGACATGACCACGAACGAAGGAGAAAGAAAAAGAGACTCGGCGGCTTCCGAAGGGTGGCTGGTCATTCTGTGACGGGCGGGGGTGAGCAACTAAAAGGAAGCGATCACACCAAGTCTCAGGGAAAAAGGATGGTTTAATAGAAAGTGTGCAAACCTAAAACCCGTGCAATATCCCCAAATTAAGGATATAATGACCAGCGGTCATCTGGTACAAAGACAAGACATATATAGGCAAACAAACGACCCTCAGGTGAGACGGATCACGGGCTCTGCCCACCTGAGGGACGCACATGACGTCACCAAACAACAGCAACAACAACAGCCGCTGTGGACAGAGGCGGCCGGTAGAGGGCCGCCTCACCGTGACAATAATAGTAGTAAAAGTATTAATAGTAACCATAATAATAATACACCACTGCTTCCATAACTGACATTTATAATTATAGTTATGATAATAATAGTAGTACTCTACAAAACTACAACAAAATCTACAAACTACAACAGAATGTGATTTGTGAATTTAGCAGTATGTAATTGCAATGTGAAAAAAACACAGCTTCTTAATGCACTTTGCCTTTTATTTTAACATAATTTAAATTCTCTACATTCAAATAGTGCCTTCTTTGTAAAAAAAAAAAAACAAACAAAAAAACAACACAACCCTTTGACTGAAAATAGTGCAATAAAAGAACAAGGCATTCAGACTTGGAAATGTTGACATGAAACTAGTCACAACATAACAGTTCCGATAATGAAACAACAGGAACAATCCAGACAAACTTCAAGTCAAGTGGCTTTTTATTGTCATTACATCAGAGTGCAGGTACACAGTGTGACGAAATTTCGTTCCTCCGCAACCATGGTGTAACACAAATTGACAGTACAACAGACAACATAAAGTGCGGCAGGGTAGCAATTCAAGACTGTGCAAAATGTGCAGCATAGGGCAATCTCACAGCAAAACATTACAATAAATACAACAGGCCAGAGACAATTGAGACATGATGGTGTAAAGAGCTGGTACAGTGCAATGTGGTCTAAGTGGTGTCTGAGATGAGTGATATACTGTATCATATGGAACATACATGAACACAGTGGTTCTGAGGTAGTTAATAGGTCCTGTGGGAGAGCAGCAACTATTTCTGGTGGGGGGTTCAGTGCAGTCTTTTTGTGCGTGTGTGGGGTCAGATCAGTGTTGGTGTGTGTCAGTTCTGTGTCTGGGAGTTGAGGAGCCTGACTGCCTGGTGAACAAAGCTATTACAGAGTCTGGAGGTGGAGGCTCGGATGCTCCTGTATCTTTTGCCGGACGGCATCAGAGTGAAGAGACCGTGTGATGGGTGGGTTGGGTCTTCCACAATGCTGGTGACTTTGCGGATGCAGCGTGTGGTGTAGATGTCACTGATGGAGGGGAGAGAGACACCAATGATCTTCTCGGCTATCCTCACTATCCGCTGTAGGGTCTTGGGCTCCGAGATGTTGCAGCTCCTGAACCAGACGGTAATGCAGGCGCTCAGGATGCTCTCTACAGTCCCTCTGTAGAACATGGTGAGGATGGGAGGTGGAAGGTGTGCTTTCCTCAGTCTACAGGAAGTAGAGACGCTGCTGGGCTTTGTTATGGAGCTTGTGTTGAGGGACCAGGTGAGGTGCGTGAATAACAGCAATTCAGACTTTCTACCCTGTAAGAGAGAGAGAGAAAAGTTGTGAGGGAAAAAGAATTAAAGCAATGAGACAAGCTGGTGTCTTTGTGTGTGTGTGTGTGTGTGTGTGTGTGTGTGTGTGTGTGTGTGTGTGTGTGTGTGTGTGTGTGTGTGTGTGCAATGGGACTGAATAATCTCACCATTTTAAATGAAGTCCCAGTGAAAGTCCATCAGTCTTCTCAGCAGAGTGGATACATGTGGGTTGACTGTTGTCATCTTTTTGCTGGTGGCTTTGCCAGTTTTTTTGGACAAGTCTTTGCCCCGTCCAGCCTTGGTGCCTCACTCAGGGTTTATACCAATGAAGCGCCTGAAAAATAATAGTGTCTCTTCAGACAGTGTAAAACTCAATTTGTGTAACTCACTTACATTAACAACACAACAAAAAGCAGAAAATGTTTTGTTCACAATAGTATACCATTAAAGAGATAAGAAACACATGTTTTAGTGAAAATACCTAACCTTTGGATGAATTCAAGAGTGCACGAGGCCTCTTCTTGGTATTCGAGATTGAAGATGTAGAAGATAGAAAATAAGGCAGCAAGCCCTGTCAAGAAGGTGGGTTGCATCCCCTCACATATTACATGGCCCTCAAGGCTGACCATCCAGCGCTGAATACAGTGTCCTGCTGTTCCACCTGAAACATGACAAAAAAATTCCTGTCAAATTCTTTTGAAATACAGCAAATTACAACCTTGTGTGTGAACCCTTGATAAATTGACACATGACATACATACACACACACAACACACACATGTGTAGAGTGTATTTTTTCAATGGAAACTTAGATCTGCATGAAGAACTAGTCCTGTGGTGTTCTCTGAGAAATGAGCCATCAGAAGCTGGGTGACATTTTCGAAAGGTCCTTTTGCAATTAGGGATACAACACTGCAGTTTTAAATTGTGCATATTTCTGTGAATTTTCACGTGTCTCACATAGGCAACTGAGCAGTTACACTGATATGCACATATCTGACAAGAAAACATAATTGCAAACTTGACTGTTATGATTCAATAAATGTACTTACTAAAATAAATGAAAGTACTTAATGTGATCAGTAGCGCAGCATCAAATACTCTTGAGTACCTGTAATGTCAAAGAAATATGTCACACTCACCAAACATTGAATAGGTCAAATAATACTGCTATGGGCTGCCATAGATTCATTAATTAATGGCAAACATGGTAACACCAATGGTAATTTATATTAAACCACAATAGAAAAACAGTCTTACACTGACTAAAAAAATAGTGAGTTACAGTAAAGGAAATCTTCTTCAGCACTCAATTTCTGAACTAAAATTTAAAATCTGGAATACCACCCAATAATCAGCAGGAAAAGAAGTCTAATGTTATGTTGTGCGGTGTATTTACATCAATAAGCATCATTACACTTCACAAATTCACTAATAAAATTATGTTTTTTTCTGTTTGCAGACACTAGAAAAAGACCTGCAGTCCAGAAGATTGAGGTCCAATAGAATGTTCCTGCTTGAAAACCCCACTTTTGACCTGAAAATGAAAAGGCTCAGAGATGGAAACATTTCTGTCTTTGAAGAAAACCAGGTAAATATTTGTATTAAAACATGGGTAAAGTCCAAAGACATGTTTAGATATTAGCCTGACATATTGTTTTTCTTTGTCCTGGTCTTGGATACTTTGGATACCTGTCTTGCACATAGTTTACCCGGCTACAAGTACACCTACTTTATCAACAAGCCCTTTAAAACACTTGAAGGTCCATGTTTTAAACCAGGAACATGTTCATGGACCAAGGTGTAAAATAGTGAGCTAATTAAATACTCTTATTATACGCTATTATAATACACTATTTTGTCATTTTAGTAGAGCTTACCTTTTTTTAAGAGCTCCAGCAATTTAATTACTGAATATTGTGCTTATTTCATATTTTTTTTAGACTGAAGCCATCATTGAGAAGACTTTTGCAGTCCTAAAATATGACCGATCAAGTTTAAAAAGAACATCCTTCGTTTCAGAGGTCATGACACCAGAGGTAAGAACTTTTTATATATTTATTAAAACATCTTTTATTTTTATTAACATTAAATCTGAACAATCTGCTGTTTTTTTCTGATTATTTTTTGACGCCAGCGATCCTACCGGGCAATAAATAAGGGGCTCCGTCTCATCTCTGATCATAACCGAACCGCACTGTAGAAGAGAAACGAAAGGAGCTATACCAAACGGATTTTTCTTGACCATTGGAGTTCAGACGTTGGAAAGAAGACATTGGACAAATATACATCTAAGTTTATATATTTTAAATAGGCAGGTTTGGCATGTTTATCTGTAAAAAACTGCTATGTTTATAGATATTGGCAGCTGGGATATGTCAGAACAGAAACAATAAATAAGTGTATTTAATGTAGGCTAATATGGGCTGTCTACTTAGTGGGACAAACAATATTAACAAACTGCTTATATTATAATCATGACTTTGAACAAAGGAGACAAGTTGCGGAACATGGATAAAAGGAGAGGAAGTATACCCTTTCCTCCCTTCAACCTGCAGAGTTTACACCGGAGGAGCATACCAGTGGACCACCGCGAGTTCTGCTCCACCATGCCCTCAGTGCAGAGCGCCGAGCTCTCCACACTCACGCGCTGCACCTCCTACGGTCCCGGGGAACAGCACCGTGACAGCTGCGTGTCTGATTCATCCGACTCTGTCATCTCCTCCGGGAGCGACTCCCATGGACACACCTACAAGGTTGTGCTTCTTGGCGAGCTCAACGTAGGGAAGTCGAGTCTGGCGAGGATATTTGGTGGAGTTGAGGACAGTCACGACTCAGAGGAGACAGGTAAAGTCTTGGTGCCAATGTGGGCACTTTTGTTGTTGCGAGATAATGCTTGCTTTTTAGTAGAACATGTTCCAAGGACATGGGATTAAGCTAATTCAAGGACCTCACAATCTGGTCTGACTAACAGACAGTGTAATGGGTCATATGGGAGAGCAGGTAAAGGTGTATTGATTTCTGCTATTTCCAGCCAGCCACAGCTGCACCCATTACTCAAATAGAGCTTAGGTAGTTGTAGTCAAACACCAGGCAGAGTGGGTGTAAAAGATTAATACACTGGCTCTAAAGGAAAACTCCACGGTCAGGGCTCAGATTGATGGATGATTTGTCAAAATCCTACTGTCTAGATACTGGGATAGGTGACTCTGGTACTGTGATAAGAGATGCTGAGTACTTCAGAATAAATGTTCTTATTTCTTACTTCCTTCTTCCCATCAGGAAACACATATGATAGGTCAATCATCGTCAACGAAGAAGAGACAAATCTGCTTTTGTAGGACATATGGGAACAGGTGAGCGAGTCACTCGCTGATAACAACCACCTAAAACCACAGGATTGGTGATACGCCACAGAGCGTTCTGCGCCTTTTGTATTAACCGGGTGCCATTCCACAGGATAACAGCCAGTGGCTGAAGGATCAGTGCATGTGGATGGGCGACGCCTACATCATTGTAAACTCGGTGACGGACAAGTCCAGCTTTGAGAAGGCTTCGGAGCTGCGCATACAGCTTCGCTGGGCGCACCAGTCGGAAAACATCCCCGTCATCCTGGTGGGAAACAAGAGTGACCTGGGGCGCTCCAGAGAATTGTCAGTAGACGGTTAGTTGCGCATCATCTTTTCCAGGGGGCTCGCTCCTTAAACCATGTGATTGAGAAGATAGGCCCCCATGTCCCCCCCTCCCTAGGCAGCTGAGGTGAAAGCTGCAAGCGTTTAGCCGCCGCTAGCTGACTGATGCATGGTAGACTCGGCAAAATAAACACGGCCACTGCTTCTTCCCGGAGATTAGCCCCTGATGACAAACCAATGTCCCTCAAGTCCCGCAGAGCTACCTTCAGGGTTCCCACGGGTCCTTGAAATCCTTGAAAGTTTGTGAATCTGAAAAAATAAGTTCAAGGCCCTGGAAAGTTTTTGAAAACAGGCATAAAAGACAGCCGTCCTTGACGGTCCTTGATCTCATTATATGGCTTTGCTCCTCTGTTTTATGTATGTACTGTATGTGTATATGCATATGTGTATTATTGTTATTATTATTATTATTTGTCTACTGTCAACATGTCATTATTTTGCACAGGGCTTATGCTGACTTTTACTTGGCAAAGTTTGGTCATTCTCCTGTAGAGAAATTTGTTTGTTTGTTCAGCACCGAAAGCAAGTATTTCCTGTAGGTAGTTGTTGATCCTTCAACAACTATAGCCATTTTACGTGAATGTCGTCATCTCAGATGTGCATCGCTAACTTGCCAGTCATGTTGAGTGTGAGTGAAGTTTTCGTAGAATCAGCGCTTAATGTCATGCACAAAAAATTTCAGGATGCATGGCTTGAAATGACATTCAGTCTTTTGAATTTGCGTTGTATTAACATCGTTTTTTGATAACATATTCAGGGGTAAGAGTAGGTAAATGCTGGCAGGTGCAGTCCTTGAATTTGAGGAAGTTGGATCTGGAAAGTCATTGAAAGGTCCTTGAATTTTATGTTAACCAAGGTGTGGGAACCCTGATGAACACTGAACACTGACCCTCTTTTCTCGCCTCCTCTTTTCGCTGTATGGCCCACCTAACCCCAATTATTTTTATTACTACTGTACTGTATTTTACAGAATTGTTTTCTTTTGATTCTTACATAAAAATAAAAGTTGTCCTCCAAAGATTAGTGTTAATGAAAAAGTAGTTTTTTGAACAGGTCTAGTGAGCCAAACGCCCCACCTGCCCTGTAGTAAATAGTTGTACATAATTAAAAAAATGTAAATATCAAATCAAATCCAATGAAATATATTTTGGTTTTCCACAACACATGTTGTCACAAAGCAGCTTTACAGGATTTACAAGTTTTAAATATGTTGTTATATGTTTATTATGTGTGTATAGTTGTACTTGTAGTGAAGGAGCACTGTTTGATAATAATAAAAAATGATCAAATCCTCTTGGAGTGGACATTTAATCCTTTATAAGGTAAAGATACATTGATAATTCAATTTAATAAAAAATATACTATTCGTTTCATTAATAATCAAATGAAGGAAATGATAATATATCAAAGATTTGACTTCACTCTCGGCCGACAATTAGCTCGATGCTAATGTTATATTGGAAATCCCATACGAATGCTAGCGGAAATTAGCATTATCATGGCGATGCTAATTGGCTTTCTAAAACACCAAGTACAACATCTATCAATAAGGTCGCTTTTTTATTTATACCATTAGTTTCATTAATAATCAAATGAAAGAAATGATAATATATCAAAGATTTGACTTCACTCTCGGCCGACAATTAGCTCGATGCTAATGTTATATTGGAAATCCCATACGAATGGTACCGGAAATTAGCATTATCATGGCGGTGCTAATTGGCTTCACCAAGTGTAACGGCGGTGGTAGGGACGCACACACACCGCGTTAGAGAGAGCGAGGGAGAGGTGGAACCAAGTGCCACAAAAACAAAACAGAACTAAAAGGAGTGCCTGAATAACCGCGGACTACTCAACGCGTAAAAGAAACAAAGCGAAAACAAGGACGTCAGGGGAAGTAGCTGACTAATAGCAAAAAGGCTATATAAACAAAAAACCCTTCCCAAACAAACGGCAATGGGATAGGAATGTAACAGGTTGAGGAAAACTTGAGGGAGGTCAGTAGCGACGCAGGAGAGAACTCGAAAAAGACAGAGAATATAGATACGAGAGAGAGATGACGAGATACCTAAAGAGGCACACGCTGTAACAGAGAAAGAGAGAGGCTGAGAGCGTAACGGCATAACCAAAACGAATCAGCAATGATCTGTCTCCAAACGCTTCCTTATGAAGCCATGGCAACAGGTGAGACAGATCATTGCTGATTGCGCTGCTGGAGTCTAGGACTGGCTCGGGTGCCCCTAGCGGACGTAGATGGCACGGCATCCGAGCCAGCCCTGACACCAAGTACTCTCTCTGTCTCTCTCTGTCTCTCTCTCTCTCTCTCTCTCTCTATCTATCTATCTATCTATCTATCTATCTATCTATCTATCTATTTATCTATCTATCTATCTATCTATCTATCTATCTGCTAAATAATTGGGGAAAAAATTGTTTGAATCTATTCTAGACAGAAAATACCCAATAAAGCCAATGAGAGTATCAAACAAATACATGTGCTATATATTTACAGATGGTCCAAGGGTCTGTGGGACCCATTTTTAAAAAATCAGCTTAAAAAAATTCTACAATTTTTTTTTTTTCAAACTGAGATTCATTGGTCCTTGGCTCATTTTCTGTGAGCAACATAAATCAGAAAATATTTTCAATGACCACCCCCCCGTACCCCCCCCTTCACATTTGTATTACATACAGGGTCCAGGGTCCACTGGGCCCTGGGCTAGTCAAAGTGGGCAATCAACATTGGGTTGGGTAGTTGATAGTCGTCTGTATGACTTTAAAGGATATACAAACAAAGGACAGAGGAGTTTGGCATGCAAAGGTGAGCAACCATCAACACTTTTGATGGTTGTCACATCAGGGGTTGATTGCATATTGTCAGACAGCAGACGAAGAATCTCTATAGAGACAAAGGGGTGAGATCTGAAAGAAGCATCTTTTCTCTCAGCCCTCATTATCCCTCCCTCCTCTCTGGACCTGTGTGTGTGTGTGTGTGTGTGTGTGTGTGTGTGTGTGTGTGTGTGTGTGTGTGTGAGTGTGTGTTTCATCCAATCATGGGGACATGATGCTATAAATGCTAAAAATGCTAAAAATGCTATAAAAGATGGCAAAGCGATTCTCAGTTCAGACTGCCTTACAGCTGCTATTGGAAGAGACAGAGGATTTTGATGGTGATTCAGAAGAAGAAATTTCAGGATCACATTTCTGAAATATCAGAGTCTGATAGTGATAATGAAAAGGAGGATGAGCAGCAGCCAGCTCCGTTAGCACCAGCCCGTCAGCAGCTAGCCATAGGACCAGCCTGTCAGCCAGCATGATTTATGATTCATTTCCTTATTGTGTTACATTTTAATAAAAAAGTAACTAATAAATAAATGAGAGCAAACTAATTTAACATATGTATTCTTTATTTTACTTGCAATTGGGCTAAATCTGCTGATTATTTTAACAAAAAATGCAATGGGTCCCCCACGCCCAGCTGGACCCCAAGAAGGTAGACCACGCCCGGATCTCATCAGGGTTAATTCCCAGGAGAGTCTGGGACCCGACGGCGTTCAAGGCCATCATCGCGTGGTCGACGTGGCTGACGGTCCGGTGGAGCTGCGTCACCAGGCTTTTGTGACATAGCAGAGGGTGGACGGCATCGTTGCTCTCCGGGACAAACTGCCAGAGAGCGACAAAGGCGGGGCTTTCTGCCCGCCATGTCACAGACACCGACTGGTGAAGGGACGGTTCAAAAGCAGCCATTCGTAGACCTCTGTTGTCGCTGGGACACAGAGTCTGAAGCGGTAGGCAAACCTTCAGTAATCCAGTAGCTTCAGGATTTTCTAGGTTGGCTTGTACAGTGACAATAGTTCTCTAGCCCATGATACACTGGATGTTGTTTTGCCATTCTGGAGTATGGCAAGGATTAAAACACTAGACCAAATGCAGTCAATCACTTCATGATCCTCCATGAGAAATACAGGAAAATAGTCAAACACAAGAGAAGAGACAACACAACAGAGGAAGAGAAAGGAACTGCAATGAGTGATTGACTGCATTTGGTCTAGTAAGTGTTTTAATCCTTGCCATACTCCAGAATGGCGATACACCTGGCGATTAGTAGGAAGTTGACAGCCACTGATGCTGGAGCTGGGCTGCCCAATGAGATACACATGACTGGAACACCTTGTGGCAGGAGATTTCTCCACCTTTCTTCTCTTCTCTGTTGGTTCGTCCTGTTCACTTGTATCGCTGACCACTTTCCCGCTGTGCAGATGTCTTACAGATGCCACGATCTCAGCAGTTCACAATCTTAAATTAAGATATAAAGCTTAGTTGGTTCAAACCTATTTCTCAATGTAATGTGTGATCATTGTGATATATGTACAATAGAGTAACATTTTTGAGATAGTCATGTACAGTGTTGCGATAACGGCGTCATTTTGTCAGTAACGGGATAATATAATTAATTACTTTTCCTGTCGTTACAACGCCGTTGACGTTACTGGTCATTAAAAGCGGTGCGTTACTATATATTGATATACTAACAGTAATGCGAGCGGACCACTGCCCAGGCTAGTGAGGAGTAACAGATCTCGATAGGTCACAGTCCTCGGTGTAACACCTGTTTAACTTAACAAGGCTAAGGCAGCGTTATGGTAGCCAATCCGAGCCAGTGTTTTTACACGCGCGCCAAAGCACACCAGTGACACGACAAAAACGGAGAAGAGACAGAAATAGCGAGTCAGAAGCAAGCCGAAGAAAAATTATCATTTTCAAGGTGGCGATATAAACATTATTTAAGAAAATACTTGAAGTTCCTGAATGTCTACCAGACTGGGTATTTGATTTATTTAAGAATAGAGGTTTTATTCTTAAGTTTACTTCTGTTCTGAACAATCCAGTTGTTTCAGGTTGAGAGAATTTAATTTAATTTGATAGATGTCAATGTAAATATGTAAATAGATGTAGTTTGGCCTTTGAATAATCTGTTACATATTTACCACATCACATATCTTTCTTCTCCGAGGTTCACTTGGGGAGTAACACTGCAGTTGGAGCCTACAATTCCAGTATCATCGCTCCGACATGGAATGAAAACCTGGCGTTCATCATAAGACATTTACATTGACAATATCAGCACCCAGAACTTTCATTCTAGTTACCTTATACTTAGCCTGATTGTGTGATTTATTTGTAACTTGTGTATTAGTCTGTATAATTTGTTTTTGTGTAATTTGTGTGTTAACGGGCCGCCCAATGGAGGATGGGTTCCCTTTTGAGTCTTGGTCCTCCCAAGGTTTCTTCCTATTCCCCACCATCTAGGGA
This sequence comes from Brachyhypopomus gauderio, assembly GCF_052324685.1. Taxonomy (NCBI): domain Eukaryota; kingdom Metazoa; phylum Chordata; class Actinopteri; order Gymnotiformes; family Hypopomidae; genus Brachyhypopomus; species Brachyhypopomus gauderio. Next base: position 52,751 of record NW_027507132.1, read on the forward strand.
GTTTTTCCTTGCCACTGTCGCCTTTGGCTTGCTCATAAGGGATTTGGACCCATAGTATTGTTAACTTTGTAAATACTGTAAAGCGCTTTGTGACAACATATGTTGTGAAAAGCGCTATACAAATATATTTGATATTTGATTTAAATGCACTTTATATAGTGTAACTGTTTACTTTTGCTTTTTATTATTATTATTATTTACAAAGATTTGGGGTTTTAAAGGATTTTATCCTGCACTGGTCTGTTGATGTGCAATAAATACTCATTTCAACTGACTGTGAAAACTGCTTTTTCAAAAAATCCTTATTCATTGGCATATAACTTTTTTTTAACTGTAATGCAAATAGTTACTTTCCCTGGTAACGAGTTACTTGTATTATAGAGTAATTCAGTTACTAACTCAGTTACGTTTTTGAACAAGTAGTGAGTAACTATAACTAATTACTTTTTTAAAGTAACGTTCCCAACACTGGTCATGTATCATACGATGTCATCCTTTCCAAGCATCAAAAATATGTATGTTTTTGCATTAAATATAGTTGAAATGTACATAGTGTCTATGTGTTTTATACCAGATAAATGAAAATGTTATTACCTATCGTTTGGTACCAATTTCAAAGCCATAGCATCAATCTCTGGGAATGTAGTTTTAACACTAGGAGTCCCAGCATTTTCATTCCACACTTTTTCCACCTGGTCTCCACCAGGGGGCAGTTCTGGGGATATTTGCATTCCATTAGGCCACCCTTTGTTATGTACATGCAGCCACTTATAGGTAGACGGGTGAGGGGGGGGTGATGGTGTGAACCATCAGTTCATTGTTCTGCTGGATGTGTTTAAAATTAAAAAAACGCTATTGGCTGCTAGAACGCGCTAAATGACGTCATCTCCGCACATACAGGTATGTTTGTGTTTTTGAACCTAAGGTTGTGGGGGAGGGTGAAAAAGAAAAGCGTTTGAGTGTGTCTTTGAGCTGATTAATTATTTCTTTTTTTCCATATAGTACTGTACTGCCACCTAGTGGTTCATGCTCGTATCTCGAGTGTGCACTCGGGTGTCGAACAGAAATTTTGCTCGTCTCGGTGCTCGTATCTTGGATCGCTCGTATATAGAGCAGCTCGTATCTCGAGGTACCACTGTAATAATAATCTTTATTTGTATAGCACCTTTCATACATACATGCAACTCAAAGTGCTAAAAACTACTGAAAATAAGGTAAAAAAAAATTACTTGTCTCTCCCCCTCATTTCTAACCACATTTTAGGCTGTTATAGTTGGTGATTGTGTAAGGCACCTCTTCCTGTACTATTTACTGTATTTTAGACATTGAGGGCTTTTGAGGGGACGGTGTGGATGAACACTGACCAGTGGCTGACCATGAACCAGGGTTCCCACGGGTCCTTGAAATCCTTGAAAGTTTGTGAATCTGAAAAAATAAGTTCAAGGCCCTGGAAAGTTTTTGAAAACAGGCATAAAAGACAGCCGTCCTTGACGGTCCTTGATCTCATTATATGGCTTTGCTCCTCTGTTTTATGTATGTACTGTATGTGTATATGCATATGTGTATTATTGTTATTATTATTATTATTTGTCTACTGTCAACATGTCATTATTTTGCCAGCACAAGTTCATTTAAAATTACATTGATTCTACAGGGCTTATGCTGACTTTTACTTGGCAAAGTTTGGTCATTCTCCTGTAGAGAAATTTGTTTGTTTGTTCAGCACCGAAAGCAAGTGTTTCCTGTAGGTAGTTGTTGATCCTTCAACAACTATAGCCATTTTACGTGAATGTCGTCATCTCAGATGTGCATCGCTAACTTGCCAGTCATGTTGAGTGTGAGTGAAGTTTTCGTAGAATCAGCGCTTAATGTCATGCACAAAAAATTTCAGGATGCATGGCTTGAAATGACATTCAGTCTTTTGAATTTGCGTTGTATTAACATCGTTTTTTGATAACATATTCAGGGGTAAGAGTAGGTAAATGCTGGCAGGTGCAGTCCTTGAATTTGAGGAAGTTGGTCCTGGAAAGTCATTGAAAGGTCCTTGAATTTTATGTTAACCAAGGTGTGGGAACCCTGTACCTTTAACCTGCACTTGTGATTCTCATGTGTCCACCCCACCTTTTCCCCCTCCTGTTCACTTTTTGTTACCCCCCACCCCACACAGAGGGCAGTCAGCAAAAAGGCCAAATGCTTCCTGGGCCACATGGTTGCCCGGAAGAACAAGAAGATGGCCTTCCGACAAAAGTCCAAGACCTGCCACAACCTCACAGTGCTCTGAGAGAGCCGGACTCTGTCGGCCTCCTCCTAGGCTGCTAAGACCACAAGCTGTGTTTTCAACACTAACCCCACGGACTAGACAACTGAACAGGCATATATTTGTATATTTTATATTGTAAAAACAGAACATGAGGGATTATGGGAGCCTAAACTGATGATGAAAAGTCGATGTTGACAGACTTGCATGTGTGACGGGCAGGGTGAGTGAAACAAAAAGGAAACGATCACGCCAAGTCTTAGGGAAAATGTATGGTTTAATAGAATAAGTGCGTAAACCAAAAACCCGTGACTTGTTCAAAATTAAGGGTATAATAACCAGCGGTCAACTGGTACAAAGACAAGACATACATAGACAAACAAACGACCCTCAGGTGAGACGGATCGCGGGCTCCGCCCACCTGAGGGACAAACACCACAACAACAACAAAAACACGACTGTGAGACGGATCACGGGCTCCGCCAACTTGAGGGACAAACACCACAACAACAACAACAACAAGACTGTGAGACGGATCGCGGGCTCCGCCCACCTGAGGGACAAACACCACAACAACAACAACAACATGAAGACACAGGAACAGGCTAGAGGTGAGTTGCAAGATCTCCTGACAGGACTCGTTGAGAGTTCCTTTCAAAGTTCCTTCTGCAAAAAAAAAGATTTTTTTTCAACACGCCCTTATTAAATATTAAATGGTAATAACAGGTTAATATTTTTCAGCTGATTTCTGTAAATGTAAGAGTCTCTCTTATTTATATTACTAGCTATTGAACAGGTTGATGTCAGTAAATTAGCAAACGTGTAATCAGCATAGGATTCTGTATGAATGTCTCTTGGTCACCTACATGCAGGGTGCAAGAGACCTCAGTCTTGTCCAAGGGAGCCTGTGAGGGTTCCTGACAGATGTCGAGAACACATATTTCATAGTTCCTTCTGCAAAAAAATTTTTTTCAAGAAGCCCTTATTAAATATTGTGTGGTAATAACAGGTGAATATTTTTCAGCTGATCTGTGTTAATGTAAACTTCAGTAAATTAGCAAATGTGTTTTTTGTATGAATGTTTCTTGATCACCTAGAGGTGGAAGATGAGAAGAAAAGTCCAGAACAGGTGTTTCTGCAACAACAAAATTTTTTTTTTCAACATACTCTAATTTTACATGAGAATGTCAGATAAATGTTTTTAATTTGAGCTGTTTTTATGCTTGTTTTTCTGGTATTGACATTAATAGGGGTTTTACCAGGGTGATGTGATCAGTATCACAGTACAGCCCCTGACCCATAATAATAATAATAATAATAATAATAATTTCCACTTATATAGCGCCTTTCAAAGTACCCAAGGATGCTTTACAGAGAAATACAAAAAAGAACAAAGACAAGAACAAAACAGACAAAAATAACAACAAAAATAGAAAGAAAAGAGAAATCCTATAGAACAGACCTATTTTCTGTTTCTTTTTCTCTTATTTTTCACTTAATGGCTCTAGCAATAAACTCCAAAGTTACTTAACGCTACCTAGGAGTAACTGTGTTTGTTTCCTGTGAATTCTGATTATTGCAATTTATTAATGATTTTCAAAAGGAAAAGACTTCCAGTACTGCTACAAGCATAAAGATACACAGTGAATAAACCATTTACATGAATCGTACTGATGCTGATGTGTTAATGTAAACTTCTATGGTATTGATATTAATAAGTATTGAACAAGTTGATGTCAGTAAATTAGCAAATGTGTTTTCAGTATGGGATTTTGTATGAATGTCTCTTGATCACCTAGAGGTGGAAGGTCAGAAGAATAGTCCTGGAGAAAGTGGAAGAGATCATCGATCATCTTATCCAGATCATCGGTCACAGGAGCTTCTGCAACAACAAAAAAAAATTTCTTCAACATACACTAATCAATTTTACATGAGAATGTCAGATGAATGTTTTTCAGTTGAGCTGTGTTGATGCTTGTTTTTCTGGTATTGACATTAATAGAGGTTTTACCAGGGTGATGTGATCAGTATCACAGTACAGCCCCTGACCCATAATAATGAACTCCAAAGTTACTTAACGCTACCTAGGAGTAACATGTAACTGTGTTTGTTTCCTGTGAATTCTAATTATTGCAATTTATTAATGATTTTCTAAAGGGAAAGACTTTCAGTACTGCTACAAGCATAAAGATACACAGTGAATAAACCATTTACATGAACCTTACTGATACTGAGCTTTACTGAACTGTGTTCAAAGAAAAATACCTTAAATAAGTCCCTATACATGCCACAAAATAAGTTGTTAACATTGTACTCATTCACTCACTCAAGGGAATGATGTTTTCTGTCTCCTCTTTTGCTTTTCTTTTAGCTTTTAGTTTGATTTCTCTTCTGGACTCCTTGTTCATGTCTGTGTCTGTTGACTCGTCCTGGATTCCCCCTGCACACCAACACCAGAGACACTTCATTTTGGCAAACATGGTCAGTTGCGTCACACTACACAATCTGATCTGAAATTATAGTGTACATGGAATGATCCTCATATGTGTCATTATTATGACATCAGGGCAGTGTAAGAAGTGTTATGTTCCACATTCTAATCCAATTCAATCCAATTCAATGGCGCTTTATTGGCATGACAAATATGTACATTTGTATTGCCAAAGCATAAGGTACATACAATGGTAAAATATAATAAAATAACATTGTAAAGTAGAATAATAATAAAGTAAAATAATGGCTATATTGTCATTACAATTACATTATCCACCACTGCTTCCATAACAGTTTATAATAATAGTTATGATAATAATTGTGACGGGCGGGGGTGAGCAACTAAAAGGAAGCGATCACGCCAAGTCTCAGGGAAAACTGATGGTTTAATAGAAAGTGTGCAAACCTAAAACCCGTGCAATATCTCCAAATTAAGGATATAATGAGCAGCGGTCAACTGGTACAAAGACAAGACATATATAGGCAAACAAACGACCCTCAGGTGAGACGGATCACGGGCTCTGCATACCTGAGGGACGCACATGACGTCACCAAACAACAACAACAACAACAGCCGCTGTGGACAGAGGCGGCCGGTAGAGGGCCGCCTCACCGTGACAGACCCCCCCCACCAAGCCGCACTCCCCTCCACTGGGTGTGTGGCACACAGCGGCTGCACACAAAACACGAAGGGGCAGGAAGGCAGGGACAGGCATGGACACCTCCTGAGTCCGGGAGCTGAAACACAAAAACACTCATTACTCAGCTCGCCTCCCCGGGCGGGACCCTGGACCGACCGGGCCGTTAACACAAAACCACGCCCCAGTCGGTCACAGGGCCCTCACGCCCTAACCGGCCTTCAGCCGGTGAGCCCCACAGGTGTGAGGACGAGGGGCTACAGCTCCTCTCTCGTCCCTCGTGTATGTGTGTGTGTGTGCAGGCTACCTCTCCAAGGCGTGGCTACTTCACCTCCTGGACCTACCTCCTCCCAGAGCTGACCCCTGCCTTCTGCTAGGGGTCACCCCAGCCTCCTGGGAAGCCAACCCCTCCCGGGGCCTCTCCTCGCAAGGTGGACTCCTCCACCCAACCCAGGAGCGCCAGAGACCGAGGCCCAGAGCACCCCCAAAACGGGCTAGGGAGCAGCCCCAAGGGCCTCCTGGTCACCCCGGGCAGGAGGGAGGATCTCCCTCCTCAGCAGGAGCTTTTCAGACCGGAGCCCCATGGTCCCCAAACATCCGGGGGCCCCAGCCCTCTAGGGAGGGGCTCTTCATGACCGGGCTCCGGTCACCCCACAACACAAGAGGGCTCCTGCCAGGTGGAGACCCCCACAAGGTCCAGGAACACCGCCAAGGAGAAGCACCTGCACAGAGAACAGCACGCGCACACACACACACACACACACACACACACACACCACAAACGCGCCCTACCCTATTCAGGGCCTCCCTCAGGAGCGACGCCCTCCATGCCACACCCCATGGCACGGGACCACAGCCGGTCCCCCCCCAAACACACATTCACGGGGAGGAGCATGCGTGGAATTACACGCAAACAGTTGACAACACGCTAGGACACAACACACATGCAAAGACTAGACAAGCAAACAAAAACGGTGCACAAACAGACAGACGGGACCTACACATGCGCACTCGACATAAACACACAGTGACGCGCGCCGCTCAGAGTCGCAGTCGCTCCCCACATTTAACACAAGACACACGGGGAGCGAGGCGACAGTGACGAGCGGCGACCGCGTCACACACAAAACATGTAACATTAAACATAACGAGCACGCACACTGATCCACACATTCGTCGACATGAACACACGTTTTAACCAACACAAAACATGAAGAGCCTTTCCAGGGAAGACGCCCTGGTCCTCGCCGTGCCACAAACACAGACACGGCGGAGCTCTTCAAACAAACTAACAAACAACAGACAGGAAGAGTTTTCCCAGGGCAGACAGCCCTGGTCCACGCCGTGCCACAAACACAACACAAAAGCAAGGCGGAACTCTTCACAAAACACCACGCAGACAAACACTTACCACGAGACATGACCACGAACGAAGGAGAAAGAAAAAGAGACTCGGCGGCTTCCGAAGGGTGGCTGGTCATTCTGTGACGGGCGGGGGTGAGCAACTAAAAGGAAGCGATCACACCAAGTCTCAGGGAAAAAGGATGGTTTAATAGAAAGTGTGCAAACCTAAAACCCGTGCAATATCCCCAAATTAAGGATATAATGACCAGCGGTCATCTGGTACAAAGACAAGACATATATAGGCAAACAAACGACCCTCAGGTGAGACGGATCACGGGCTCTGCCCACCTGAGGGACGCACATGACGTCACCAAACAACAGCAACAACAACAGCCGCTGTGGACAGAGGCGGCCGGTAGAGGGCCGCCTCACCGTGACAATAATAGTAGTAAAAGTATTAATAGTAACCATAATAATAATACACCACTGCTTCCATAACTGACATTTATAATTATAGTTATGATAATAATAGTAGTACTCTACAAAACTACAACAAAATCTACAAACTACAACAGAATGTGATTTGTGAATTTAGCAGTATGTAATTGCAATGTGAAAAAAACACAGCTTCTTAATGCACTTTGCCTTTTATTTTAACATAATTTAAATTCTCTACATTCAAATAGTGCCTTCTTTGTAAAAAAAAAAAAACAAACAAAAAAACAACACAACCCTTTGACTGAAAATAGTGCAATAAAAGAACAAGGCATTCAGACTTGGAAATGTTGACATGAAACTAGTCACAACATAACAGTTCCGATAATGAAACAACAGGAACAATCCAGACAAACTTCAAGTCAAGTGGCTTTTTATTGTCATTACATCAGAGTGCAGGTACACAGTGTGACGAAATTTCGTTCCTCCGCAACCATGGTGTAACACAAATTGACAGTACAACAGACAACATAAAGTGCGGCAGGGTAGCAATTCAAGACTGTGCAAAATGTGCAGCATAGGGCAATCTCACAGCAAAACATTACAATAAATACAACAGGCCAGAGACAATTGAGACATGATGGTGTAAAGAGCTGGTACAGTGCAATGTGGTCTAAGTGGTGTCTGAGATGAGTGATATACTGTATCATATGGAACATACATGAACACAGTGGTTCTGAGGTAGTTAATAGGTCCTGTGGGAGAGCAGCAACTATTTCTGGTGGGGGGTTCAGTGCAGTCTTTTTGTGCGTGTGTGGGGTCAGATCAGTGTTGGTGTGTGTCAGTTCTGTGTCTGGGAGTTGAGGAGCCTGACTGCCTGGTGAACAAAGCTATTACAGAGTCTGGAGGTGGAGGCTCGGATGCTCCTGTATCTTTTGCCGGACGGCATCAGAGTGAAGAGACCGTGTGATGGGTGGGTTGGGTCTTCCACAATGCTGGTGACTTTGCGGATGCAGCGTGTGGTGTAGATGTCACTGATGGAGGGGAGAGAGACACCAATGATCTTCTCGGCTATCCTCACTATCCGCTGTAGGGTCTTGGGCTCCGAGATGTTGCAGCTCCTGAACCAGACGGTAATGCAGGCGCTCAGGATGCTCTCTACAGTCCCTCTGTAGAACATGGTGAGGATGGGAGGTGGAAGGTGTGCTTTCCTCAGTCTACAGGAAGTAGAGACGCTGCTGGGCTTTGTTATGGAGCTTGTGTTGAGGGACCAGGAGAGGTGCGTGAATAACAGCAATTCAGACTTTCTACCCTGTAAGAGAGAGAGAGAAAAGTTGTGAGGGAAAAAGAATTAAAGCAATGAGACAAGCTGGTGTCTTTGTGTGTGTGTGTGTGTGTGTGTGTGTGTGTGTGTGTGTGTGTGTGTGTGTGTGTGTGCAATGGGACTGAATAATCTCACCATTTTAAATGAAGTCCCAGTGAAAGTCCATCAGTCTTCTCAGCAGAGTGGATACATGTGGGTTGACTGTTGTCATCTTTTTGCTGGTGGCTTTGCCAGTTTTTTTGGGCAAGTCTTTGCCCCGTCCAGCCTTGGTGCCTCACTCAGGGTTTATACCAATGAAGCGCCTGAAAAATAATAGTGTCTCTTCAGACAGTGTAAAACTCAATTTGTGTAACTCACTTACATTAACAACACAACAAAAAGCAGAAAATGTTTTGTTCACAATAGTATACCATTAAAGAGATAAGAAACACATGTTTTAGTGAAAATACCTAACCTTTGGATGAATTCAAGAGTGCACGAGGCCTCTTCTTGGTATTCGAGATTGAAGATGTAGAAGATAGAAAATAAGGCAGCAAGCCCTGTCAAGAAGGTGGGTTGCATCCCCTCACATATTACATGGCCCTCAAGGCTGACCATCCAGCGCTGAATACAGTGTCCTGCTGTTCCACCTGAAACATCACAAAAAAATTCCTGTCAAATTCTTTTGAAATACAGCAAATTACAACCTTGTGTGTGAACCCTTGATAAATTGACACATGACATACATACACACACACAACACACACATGTGTAGAGTGTATTTTTTCAATGGAAACTTAGATCTGCATGAAGAACTAGTCCTGTGGTGTTCTCTGAGAAATGAGCCATCAGAAGCTGGGTGACATTTTCGAAAGGTCCTTTTGCAATTAGGGATACAACACTGCAGTTTTAAATTGTGCATATTTCTGTGAATTTTCACGTGTCTCACATAGGCAACTGAGCAGTTACACTGATATGCACATATCTGACAAGAAAACATAATTGCAAACTTGACTGTTATGATTCAATAAATGTACTTACTAAAATAAATGAAAGTACTTAATGTGATCAGTAGCGCAGCATCAAATACTCTTGAGTACCTGTAATGTCAAAGAAATATGTCACACTCACCAAACATTGAATAGGTCAAATAATACTGCTATGGGCTGCCATAGATTCATTAATTAATGGCAAACATGGTAACACCAATGGTAATTTATATTAAACCACAATAGAAAAACAGTCTTACACTGACTAAAAAAATAGTGAGTTACAGTAAAGGAAATCTTCTTCAGCACTCAATTTCTGAACTAAAATTTAAAATCTGGAATACCACCCAATAATCAGCAGGAAAAGAAGTCTAATGTTATGTTGTGCGGTGTATTTACATCAATAAGCATCATTACACTTCACAAATTCACTAATAAAATTATGTTTTTTTCTGTTTGCAGACACTAGAAAAAGACCTGCAGTCCAGAAGATTGAGGTCCAATAGAATGTTCCTGCTTGAAAACCCCACTTTTGACCTGAAAATGAAAAGGCTCAGAGATGGAAACATTTCTGTCTTTGAAGAAAACCAGGTAAATATTTGTATTAAAACATGGGTAAAGTCCAAAGACATGTTTAGATATTAGCCTGACATATTGTTTTTCTTTGTCCTGGTCTTGGATACTTTGGATACCTGTCTTGCACATAGTTTACCCGGCTACAAGTACACCTACTTTATCAACAAGCCCTTTAAAACACTTGAAGGTCCATGTTTTAAACCAGGAACATGTTCATGGACCAAGGTGTAAAATAGTGAGCTAATTAAATACTCTTATTATACGCTATTATAATACACTATTTTGTCATTTTAGTAGAGCTTACCTTTTTTTAAGAGCTCCAGCAATTTAATTACTGAATATTGTGCTTATTTCATATTTTTTTTAGACTGAAGCCATCATTGAGAAGACTTTTGCAGTCCTAAAATATGACCGATCAAGTTTAAAAAGAACATCCTTCGTTTCAGAGGTCATGACACCAGAGGTAAGAACTTTTTATATATTTATTAAAACATCTTTTATTTTTATTAACATTAAATCTGAACAATCTGCTGTTTTTTTCTGATTATTTTTTGACGCCAGCGATCCTACCGGGCAATAAATAAGGGGCTCCGTCTCATCTCTGATCATAACCGAACCGCACTGTAGAAGAGAAACGAAAGGAGCTATACCAAACGGATTTTTCTTGACCATTGGAGTTCAGACGTTGGAAAGAAGACATTGGACAAATATACATCTAAGTTTATATATTTTAAATAGGCAGGTTTGGCATGTTTATCTGTAAAAAACTGCTATGTTTATAGATATTGGCAGCTGGGATATGTCAGAACAGAAACAATAAATAAGTGTATTTAATGTAGGCTAATATGGGCTGTCTACTTAGTGGGACAAACAATATTAACAAACTGCTTATATTATAATCATGACTTTGAACAAAGGAGACAAGTTGCGGAACATGGATAAAAGGAGAGGAAGTATACCCTTTCCTCCCTTCAACCTGCAGAGTTTACACCGGAGGAGCATACCAGTGGACCACCGCGAGTTCTGCTCCACCATGCCCTCAGTGCAGAGCGCCGAGCTCTCCACACTCACGCGCTGCACCTCCTACGGTCCCGGGGAGCAGCACCGTGACAGCTGCGTGTCTGATTCATCCGACTCTGTCATCTCCTCCGGGAGCGACTCCCATGGACACACCTACAAGGTTGTGCTTCTTGGCGAGCTCAACGTAGGGAAGTCGAGTCTGGCGAGGATATTTGGTGGAGTTGAGGACAGTCACGACTCAGAGGAGACAGGTAAAGTCTTGGTGCCAATGTGGGCACTTTTGTTGTTGCGAGATAATGCTTGCTTTTTAGTAGAACATGTTCCAAGGACATGGGATTAAGCTAATTCAAGGACCTCACAATCTGGTCTGACTAACAGACAGTGTAATGGGTCATATGGGAGAGCAGGTAAAGGTGTATTGATTTCTGCTATTTCCAGCCAGCCACAGCTGCACCCATTACTCAAATAGAGCTTAGGTAGTTGTAGTCAAACACCAGGCAGAGTGGGTGTAAAAGATTAATACACTGGCTCTAAAGGAAAACTCCACGGTCAGGGCTCAGATTGATGGATGATTTGTCAAAATCCTACTGTCTAGATACTGGGATAGGTGACTCTGGTACTGTGATAAGAGATGCTGAGTACTTCAGAATAAATGTTCTTATTTCTTACTTCCTTCTTCCCATCAGGAAACACATATGATAGGTCAATCATCGTCAACGAAGAAGAGACAAATCTGCTTTTGTAGGACATATGGGAACAGGTGAGCGAGTCACTCGCTGATAACAACCACCTAAAACCACAGGATTGGTGATACGCCACAGAGCGTTCTGCGCCTTTTGTATTAACCGGGTGCCATTCCACAGGATAACAGCCAGTGGCTGAAGGATCAGTGCATGTGGATGGGCGACGCCTACATCATTGTAAACTCGGTGACGGACAAGTCCAGCTTTGAGAAGGCTTCGGAGCTGCGCATACAGCTTCGCTGGGCGCACCAGTCGGAAAACATCCCCGTCATCCTGGTGGGAAACAAGAGTGACCTGGGGCGCTCCAGAGAATTGTCAGTAGACGGTTAGTTGCGCATCATCTTTTCCAGGGGGCTCGCTCCTTAAACCATGTGATTGAGAAGATAGGCCCCCATGTCCCCCCCTCCCTAGGCAGCTGAGGTGAAAGCTGCAAGCGTTTAGCCGCCGCTAGCTGACTGATGCATGGTAGACTCGGCAAAATAAACACGGCCACTGCTTCTTCCCGGAGATTAGCCCCTGATGACAAACCAATGTCCCTCAAGTCCCGCAGAGCTACCTTCAGGGTTCCCACGGGTCCTTGAAATCCTTGAAAGTTTGTGAATCTGAAAAAATAAGTTCAAGGCCCTGGAAAGTTTTTGAAAACAGGCATAAAAGACAGCCGTCCTTGACGGTCCTTGATCTCATTATATGGCTTTGCTCCTCTGTTTTATGTATGTACTGTATGTGTATATGCATATGTGTATTATTGTTATTATTATTATTATTTGTCTACTGTCAACATGTCATTATTTTGCACAGGGCTTATGCTGACTTTTACTTGGCAAAGTTTGGTCATTCTCCTGTAGAGAAATTTGTTTGTTTGTTCAGCACCGAAAGCAAGTGTTTCCTGTAGGTAGTTGTTGATCCTTCAACAACTATAGCCATTTTACGTGAATGTCGTCATCTCAGATGTGCATCGCTAACTTGCCAGTCATGTTGAGTGTGAGTGAAGTTTTCGTAGAATCAGCGCTTAATGTCATGCACAAAAAATTTCAGGATGCATGGCTTGAAATGACATTCAGTCTTTTGAATTTGCGTTGTATTAACATCGTTTTTTGATAACATATTCAGGGGTAAGAGTAGGTAAATGCTGGCAGGTGCAGTCCTTGAATTTGAGGAAGTTGGTCCTGGAAAGTCATTGAAAGGTCCTTGAATTTTATGTTAACCAAGGTGTGGGAACCCTGATGAACACTGAACACTGACCCTCTTTTCTCGCCTCCTCTTTTCGCTGTATGGCCCACCTAACCCCAATTATTTTTATTACTACTGTACTGTATTTTACAGAATTGTTTTCTTTTGATTCTTACATAAAAATAAAAGTTGTCCTCCAAAGATTAGTGTTAATGAAAAAGTAGTTTTTTGAACAGGTCTAGTGAGCCAAACGCCCCACCTGCCCTGTAGTAAATAGTTGTACATAATTAAAAAAATGTAAATATCAAATCAAATCCAATGAAATATATTTTGGTTTTCCACAACACATGTTGTCACAAAGCAGCTTTACAGGATTTACAAGTTTTAAATATGTTGTTATATGTTTATTATGTGTGTATAGTTGTACTTGTAGTGAAGGAGCACTGTTTGATAATAATAAAAAATGATCAAATCCTCTTGGGGCGGACATTTAATCCTTTATAAGGTAAAGATACATTGATAATTCAATTGAATAAAAAATATACTATTAGTTTATATTAATAATCAAATGAAGGAAATGATAATATATCAAAGATTTGACTTCACTCTCAGCCGACAATTAGCTGGATGCTAACGTTATATTGGAAATCCCATAGGAATGCTATCGGAAATTAGCATTATCATGGCGGTGCTAATTGGCTTTCTAAAACAGCAAAGAGCGAGCAGGCTGTTTGTCTAATGTAAACCATTAGTAGTAATGAAGAAAAGGTTTTCCTGTAGCGTTGGCTTGGTTCGGGCCAGTCCCCCCTCAACCAAGGCATACCGGCTATTAGCCAGGATCAGGAGGTCACAGTGGGGTTTGAATCCTGCACTGAGTGGCCTGTCGCCCAACACCTTATCCACTGACCTACAGGACAACCAATTATGCTTAAAACAAAAAAAACATTTGAAGACATCAAATCCTCTTGGGGTGGACATTTAATCCTTTATAAGGTAAAGATACATTGATAATTCAATTTAATAAAAAATATACTATTCGTTTCATTAATAATCAAATGAAGGAAATGATAATATATCAAACATTTGACTTCACTCTCGGCCGACAATTAGCTCCATGCTAATGTTATATTGGAAATCCCATACGAATGCTAGCGGAAATTAGCATTATCATGGCGATGCTAATTGGCTTTCTAAAACACCAAGTACAACATCTATCAATAAGGTCGCTTTTTTATTTATACCATTAGTTTCATTAATAATCAAATGAAAGAAATTATAATATATCAAAGATTTGACTTCACTCTCGGCCGACAATTAGCTGGATGCTAATGTTATATTGGAAATCCCATAGGAATGCTATCGGAAATTAGCATTATCATGGCGGTGCTAATTGGCTTTCTAAAACAGCAAAGAGCGAGCAGGCTGTTTGTCTAATGTAAACCATTAGTAGTAATGAAGAAAAGGTTTTCCTGTAGCGTTGGCTTGGTTCGGGCCAGTCCCCCCTCAACCGATGCATACCGGCTATTAGCCAGGATCAGGAGGTCACAGTGGGGTTTGAACCCTGCACTGAGTGGCCTGTCGCCCAACACCTTATCCACTGACCTACAGGACAACCAATTATGCTTAAAACAAAAAAAACATTTGAAGACATCAAATCCTCTTGGGGTGGACATTTAATCCTTTATAAGGTAAAGATACATTGATAATTCAATTGAATAAAAAATATACTATTCGTTTCATTAATAATCAAATGAAGGAAATGATAATATATCAAACATTTGACTTCACTCTCGGCCGACAATTAGCTCCATGCTAATGTTATATTGGAAATCCCATACCAATGCTACCGGAAATTAGCATTATCATGGCGGTGCTAATTGGCTTTCTAAAACACCAAGTACAACATCTATCAATAAAGTCGCTTTTTTATTTATACCATTAGTTTCATTAATAATCAAATGAAAGAAATTATAATATATCAAAGATTTGACTTCACTCTCGGCCGACAATTAGTTCCATGCTAATGTTATATTGGAAATCCCATACCAATGCTACCGGAAATTAGCATTATCATGGCGGTGCTAATTGGCTTCACCAAGTACTCTCTCTGTCTCTCTCTCTCTCTCTCTATCTATCTATCTATCTATCTATCTATCTATCTATCTATCTATCTATCTATCTGCTAAATAATTGGGGAAAAAATTGTTTGAATCTATTCTAGACAGAAAATACCCAATAAAGCCAATGAGAGTATCAAACAAATACATGTGCTATATATTTACAGAGGATATTAGTAGCGGTAGTATTAGACTTTCTGGGTGCACCACAGAGCTGCTGCCTCATTCTTGCTCTGTTAATTAACATAATAAAGGGTGATGTTTGGTCCTGCTGATTGCTGGCAAGACAGAGGGGAAGGAGGGGTGATGTCCTGACGATTAGGATACAGAAATATCTGTATTTCTCTTTCTTTAATTCCCAGGAGAGTCTGGGACCCGACAGCGTTCAAGGCCATCATCGCGTGGTCGACGTGGCTGACGGTCCGGTGGAGCTGCGTCACCAGGCTTTTGTGACATAGCAGAGGGTGGACGGCATCGTTGCTCTCCGGGACAAACTGCCAGAGAGCGACAAAGGCGGGGCTTTCTGCCCGCCATGTCACAGACACCGACTGGTGAAGGGACGGTTCAAAAGCAGCCATTCGTAGACCTCTGTTGTCGCTGGGACACAGAGTCTGAAGCGGTAGGCAAACCTTCAGTAATCCAGTAGCTTCAGGATTTTCTAGGTTGGCTTGTACAGTGACAATAGTTCTCTAGCCCATGATACACTGGATGTTGTTTTGCCATTCTGGAGTATGGCAAGGATTAAAACACTAGACCAAATGCAGTCAATCACTTCATGATCCTCCATGAGAAATACAGGAAAATAGTCAAAAACAAGAGAAGAGACAACACAACAGAGGAAGAGAAAGGAACTGCAATGAGTGATTGACTGCATTTGGTCTAGTAAGTGTTTTAATCCTTGCCATACTCCAGAATGGCGATACACCTGGCGATTAGTAGGAAGTTGACAGCCACTGATGCTGGAGCTGGGCTGCCCAATGAGATACACATGACCGGAACACCTTGTGGCAGGAGATTTTTCCACCTTTCTTCTCTTCTCTGTTGGTTCGTCCTGTTCACTTGTATCGCTGACCACTTTCCCGCTGTGCAGATGTCTTACAGATGCCACGATCTCAGCAGTTCACAATCTTAAATTAAGATATAAAGCTTAGTTGGTTCAAACCTATTTCTCAATGTAATGTGTGATCATTGTGATATATGTACAATAGAGTAACATTTTTGAGATAGTCATGTACAGTGTTGCGATAACGGCGTCATTTTGTCAGTAACGGGATAATATAATTAATTACTTTTCCTGTCGTTACAACGCCGTTGACGTTACTGGTCATTAAAAGCGGTGCGTTACTATATATTGATATACTAACAGTAATGCGAGCGGACCACTGCCCAGGCTAGTGAGGAGTAACAGATCTCGATAGGTCACAGTCCTCGGTGTAACACCTGTTTAACTTAACAAGGCTAAGGCAGCGTTATGGTAGCCAATCCGAGCCAGTGTTTTTACACGCGCGCCAAAGCACACCAGTGACACGACAAAAACGGAGAAGAGACAGAAATAGCGAGTCAGAAGCAAGCCGAAGAAAAATTATCATTTTCAAGGTGGCGATATAAACATTATTTAAGAAAATACTTGAAGTTCCTGAATGTCTACCAGACTGGGTATTTGATTTATTTAAGAATAGAGGTTTTATTCTTAAGTTTACTTCTGTTCTGAACAATCCAGTTGTTTCAGGTTGAGAGAATTTAATTTAATTTGATAGATGTCAATGTAAATATGTAAATAGATGTAGTTTGGCCTTTGAATAATCTGTTACATATTTACCACATCACATATCTTTCTTCTCCGAGGTTCACTTGGGGAGTAACACTGCAGTTGGAGCCTACAATTCCAGTATCATCGCTCCGACATGGAATGAAAACCTGGCGTTCATCATAAGACATTTACATTGACAATATCAGCACCCAGAACTTTCATTCTAGTTACCTTATACTTAGCCTGATTGTGTGATTTATTTGTAACTTGTGTATTAGTCTGTATAATTTGTTTTTGTGTAATTTGTGTGTTAACGGGCCGCCCAATGGAGGATGGGTTCCCTTTTGAGTCTTGGTCCTCCCAAGGTTTCTTCCTATTCCCCACCATCTAGGGAGTTTTTCCTTGCCACTGTCGCCTTTGGCTTGCTCATAAGGGATTTGGACCCATAGTATTGTTAACTTTGTAAATACTGTAAAGCGCTTTGTGACAACATATGTTGTGAAAAGCGCTATACAAATATATTTGATATTTGATTTAAATGCACTTTATATAGTGTAACTGTTTACTTTTGCTTTTTATTATTATTATTATTTACAAAGATTTGGGGTTTTAAAGGATTTTATCCTGCACTGGTCTGTTGATGTGCAATAAATACTCATTTCAACTGACTGTGAGTACTGCTTTTTCAAAAAATCCTTATTCATTGGCATATAACTTTTTTTTAACTGTAATGCAAATAGTTACTTTCCCTGGTAACGAGTTACTTGTATTATAGAGTAATTCAGTTACTAACTCAGTTACGTTTTTGAACAAGTAGTGAGTAACTATAACTAATTACTTTTTTAAAGTAACGTTCCCAACACTGGTCATGTATCATAAGATGTCATCCTTTCCAAGCATCAAAAATATGTATGTTTTTGCATTAAATATAGTTGAAATGTACATAGTGTCTATGTGTTTTATACCAGATAAATGAAAATGTTATTACCTATCGTTTGGTACCAATTTCAAAGCCATAGCATCAATCTCTGGGAATGTAGTTTTAACACTAGGAGTCCCAGCATTTTCATTCCACACTTTTTCTACCTGGTCTCCACCAGGGGGCAGTTCTGGGGATATTTGCATTCCATTAGGCCACCCTTTGTTATGTACATGCAGCCACTTATAGGTAGACGGGTGAGGGGGGGGTGATGGTGTGAACCATCAGTTCATTGTTCTGCTGGATGTGTTTAAAATTTAAAAAACGCTATTGGCTGCTAGAACGCGCTAAATGACGTCATCTCCGCACATACAGGTATGTTTGTGTTTTTGAACCTAAGGTTGTGGGGGAGGGTGAAAAAGAAAAGCGTTTGAGTGTGTCTTTGAGCTGATTAATTATTTCTTTTTTTCCATATAGTACTGTACTATACAGTGGTGTACTATACACCAACACATGGTTGCCCGGAAGAACAAGAAGATGGCCTTCCGACAAAAGTCCAAGACCTGCCACAACCTCACAGTGCTCTGAGAGAGCCGGACTCTGTCGGCCTCCTCCTAGGCTGCTAAGACCACAAGCTGTGTTTTCAACACTAACCCCACGGACTAGACAACTGAACAGGCATATATTTGTATATTTTATATTGTAAAAACAGAACATGAGGGATTATGGGAGCCTAAACTGATGATGAAAAGTCGATGTTGACAGACTTGCATGTGTGACGGGCAGGGTGAGTGAAACAAAAAGGAAACGATCACGCCAAGTCTTAGGGAAAATGTATGGTTTAATAGAATAAGTGCGTAAACCAAAAACCCGTGACTTGTTCAAAATTAAGGGTATAATAACCAGCGGTCAACTGGTACAAAGACAAGACATACATAGACAAACAAACGACCCTCAGGTGAGACGGATCGCGGGCTCCGCCCACCTGAGGGACAAACACCACAACAACAACAAAAACACGACTGTGAGACGGATCACGGGCTCCGCCAACTTGAGGGACAAACACCACAACAACAACAACAACAAGACTGTGAGACGGATCGCGGGCTCCGCCCACCTGAGGGACAAACACCACAACAACAACAACAACATGAAGACACAGGAACAGGCTAGAGGTGAGTTGCAAGATCTCCTGACAGGACTCGTTGAGAGTTCCTTTCAAAGTTCCTTCTGCAAAAAAAAAGATTTTTTTTCAACACGCCCTTATTAAATATTAAATGGTAATAACAGGTTAATATTTTTCAGCTGATTTCTGTAAATGTAAGAGTCTCTCTTATTTATATTACTAGCTATTGAACAGGTTGATGTCAGTAAATTAGCAAACGTGTAATCAGCATAGGATTCTGTATGAATGTCTCTTGGTCACCTACATGCAGGGTGCAAGAGACCTCAGTCTTGTCCAAGGGAGCCTGTGAGGGTTCCTGACAGATGTCGAGAACACATATTTCATAGTTCCTTCTGCAAAACAATTTTTTTCAAGAAGCCCTTATTAAATATTGTGTGGTAATAACAGGTGAATATTTTTCAGCTGATCTGTGTTAATGTAAACTTCAGTAAATTAGCAAATGTGTTTTTTGTATGAATGTTTCTTGATCACCTAGAGGTGGAAGATGAGAAGAAAAGTCCAGAACAGGTGTTTCTGCAACAACAAAATTTTTTTTTTCAACATACTCTAATTTTACATGAGAATGTCAGATGAATGTTTTTAATTTGAGCTGTTTTTATGCTTGTTTTTCTGGTATTGACATTAATAGGGGTTTTACCAGGGTGATGTGATCAGTATCACAGTACAGCCCCTGACCCATAATAATAATAATAATAATAATTTCCACTTATATAGCGCCTTTCAAAGTACCCAAGGATGCTTTACAGAGAAATACAAAAAAGAACAAAGACAAGAACAAAACAGACAAAAATAACAACAAAAATAGAAAGAAAAGAGAAATCCTATAGAACAGACCTATTTTCTGTTTCTTTTTCTCTTATTTTTCACTTAATGGCTCTAGCAATAAACTCCAAAGTTACTTAACGCTACCTAGGAGTAACTGTGTTTGTTTCCTGTGAATTCTGATTATTGCAATTTATTAATGATTTTCAAAAGGAAAAGACTTCCAGTACTGCTACAAGCATAAAGATACACAGTGAATAAACCATTTACATGAATCGTACTGATGCTGATGTGTTAATGTAAACTTCTATGGTATTGATATTAATAAGTATTGAACAAGTTGATGTCAGTAAATTAGCAAATGTGTTTTCAGTATGGGATTTTGTATGAATGTCTCTTGATCACCTAGAGGTGGAAGGTCAGAAGAATAGTCCTGGAGAAAGTGGAAGAGATCATCGATCATCTTATCCAGATCATCGGTCACAGGAGCTTCTGCAACAACAAAAAAAAATTTCTTCAACATACACTAATCAATTTTACATGAGAATGTCAGATGAATGTTTTTCAGTTGAGCTGTGTTGATGCTTGTTTTTCTGGTATTGACATTAATAGAGGTTTTACCAGGGTGATGTGATCAGTATCACAGTACAGCCCCTGACCCATAATAATGAACTCCAAAGTTACTTAACGCTACCTAGGAGTAACATGTAACTGTGTTTGTTTCCTGTGAATTCTAATTATTGCAATTTATTAATGATTTTCTAAAGGGAAAGACTTTCAGTACTGCTACAAGCATAAAGATACACAGTGAATAAACCATTTACATGAACCTTACTGATACTGAGCTTTACTGAACTGTGTTCAAAGAAAAATACCTTAAATAAGTCCCTATACATGCCACAAAATAAGTTGTAAACATTGTACTCATTCACTCACTCAAGGGAATGATGTTTTCTGTCTCCTCTTTTGCTTTTCTTTTAGCTTTTAGTTTGATTTCTCTTCTGGACTCCTTGTTCATGTCTGTGTCTGTTGACTCGTCCTGGATTCCCCCTGCACACCAACACCAGAGACACTTCATTTTGGCAAACATGGTCAGTTGCGTCACACTACACAATCTGATCTGAAATTATAGTGTACATGGAATGATCCTCATATGTGTCATTATTATGACATCAGGGCAGTGTAAGAAGTGTTATGTTCCACATTCTAATCCAATTCAATCCAATTCAATGGCGCTTTATTGGCATGACAAATATGTACATTTGTATTGCCAAAGCATAAGGTACATACAATGGTAAAATATAATAAAATAACATTGTAAAGTAGAATAATAATAAAGTAAAATAATGGCTATATTGTCATTACAATTACATTATCCACCACTGCTTCCATAACAGTTTATAATAATAGTTATGATAATAATTGTGACGGGCGGGGGTGAGCAACTAAAAGGAAGCGATCACGCCAAGTCTCAGGGAAAACTGATGGTTTAATAGAAAGTGTGCAAACCTAAAACCCGTGCAATATCTCCAAATTAAGGATATAATGAGCAGCGGTCAACTGGTACAAAGACAAGACATATATAGGCAAACAAACGACCCTCAGGTGAGACGGATCACGGGCTCTGCATACCTGAGGGACGCACATGACGTCACCAAACAACAACAACAACAACAGCCGCTGTGGACAGAGGCGGCCGGTAGAGGGCCGCCTCACCGTGACAGACCCCCCCCACCAAGCCGCACTCCCCTCCACTGGGTGTGTGGCACACAGCGGCTGCACACAAAACACGAAGGGGCAGGAAGGCAGGGACAGGCATGGACACCTCCTGAGTCCGGGAGCTGAAACACAAAAACACTCATTACTCAGCTCGCCTCCCCGGGCGGGACCCTGGACCGACCGGGCCGTTAACACAAAACCACGCCCCAGTCGGTCACAGGGCCCTCACGCCCTAACCGGCCTTCAGCCGGTGAGCCCCACAGGTGTGAGGACGAGGGGCTACAGCTCCTCTCTCGTCCCTCGTGTATGTGTGTGTGTGTGCAGGCTACCTCTCCAAGGCGTGGCTACTTCACCTCCTGGACCTACCTCCTCCCAGAGCTGACCCCTGCCTTCTGCTAGGGGTCACCCCAGCCTCCTGGGAAGCCAACCCCTCCCGGGGCCTCTCCTCGCAAGGTGGACTCCTCCACCCAACCCAGGAGCGCCAGAGACCGAGGCCCAGAGCACCCCCAAAACGGGCTAGGGAGCAGCCCCAAGGGCCTCCTGGTCACCCCGGGCAGGAGGGAGGATCTCCCTCCTCAGCAGGAGCTTTTCAGACCGGAGCCCCATGGTCCCCAAACATCCGGGGGCCCCAGCCCTCTAGGGAGGGGCTCTTCATGACCGGGCTCCGGTCACCCCACAACACAAGAGGGCTCCTGCCAGGTGGAGACCCCCACAAGGTCCAGGAACACCGCCAAGGAGAAGCACCTGCACAGAGAACAGCACGCGCACACACACACACACACACACACACACACACCACAAACGCGCCCTACCCTATTCAGGGCCTCCCTCAGGAGCGACGCCCTCCATGCCACACCCCATGGCACGGGACCACAGCCGGTCCCCCCCCAAACACACATTCACGGGGAGGAGCATGCGTGGAATTACACGCAAACAGTTGACAACACGCTAGGACACAACACACATGCAAAGACTAGACAAGCAAACAAAAACGGTGCACAAACAGACAGACGGGACCTACACATGCGCACTCGACATAAACACACAGTGACGCGCGCCGCTCAGAGTCGCAGTCGCTCCCCACATTTAACACAAGACACACGGGGAGCGAGGCGACAGTGACGAGCGGCGACCGCGTCACACACAAAACATGTAACATTAAACATAACGAGCACGCACACTGATCCACACATTCGTCGACATGAACACACGTTTTAACCAACACAAAACATGAAGAGCCTTTCCAGGGAAGACGCCCTGGTCCTCGCCGTGCCACAAACACAGACACGGCGGAGCTCTTCAAACAAACTAACAAACAACAGACACGAAGAGTTTTCCCAGGGCAGACAGCCCTGGTCCACGCCGTGCCACAAACACAACACAAAAGCAAGGCGGAACTCTTCACAAAACACCACGCAGACAAACACTTACCACGAGACATGACCACGAACGAAGGAGAAAGAAAAAGAGACTCGGCGGCTTCCGAAGGGTGGCTGGTCATTCTGTGACGGGCGGGGGTGAGCAACTAAAAGGAAGCGATCACACCAAGTCTCAGGGAAAAAGGATGGTTTAATAGAAAGTGTGCAAACCTAAAACCCGTGCAATATCCCCAAATTAAGGATATAATGACCAGCGGTCATCTGGTACAAAGACAAGACATATATAGGCAAACAAACGACCCTCAGGTGAGACGGATCACGGGCTCTGCCCACCTGAGGGACGCACATGACGTCACCAAACAACAGCAACAACAACAGCCGCTGTGAACAGAGGCGGCCGGTAGAGGGCCGCCTCACCGTGACAATAATAGTAGTAAAAGTATTAATAGTAACCATAATAATAATACACCACTGCTTCCATAACTGACATTTATAATTATAGTTATGATAATAATAGTAGTACTCTACAAAACTACAACAAAATCTACAAACTACAACAGAATGTGATTTGTGAATTTAGCAGTATGTAATTGCAATGTGAAAAAAACACAGCTTCTTAATGCACTTTGCCTTTTATTTTAACATAATTTAAATTCTCTACATTCAAATAGTGCCTTCTTTGTAAAAAAAAAAAAACAAACAAAAAAACAACACAACCCTTTGACTGAAAATAGTGCAATAAAAGAACAAGGCATTCAGACTTGGAAATGTTGACATGAAACTAGTCACAACATAACAGTTCCGATAATGAAACAACAGGAACAATCCAGACAAACTTCAAGTCAAGTGGCTTTTTATTGTCATTACATCAGAGTGCAGGTACACAGTGTGACGAAATTTCGTTCCTCCGCAACCATGGTGTAACACAAATTGACAGTACAACAGACAACATAAAGTGCGGCAGGGTAGCAATTCAAGACTGTGCAAAATGTGCAGCATAGGGCAATCTCACAGCAAAACATTACAATAAATACAACAGGCCAGAGACAATTGAGACATGATGGTGTAAAGAGCTGGTACAGTGCAATGTGGTCTAAGTGGTGTCTGAGATGAGTGATATACTGTATCATATGGAACATACATGAACACAGTGGTTCTGAGGTAGTTAATAGGTCCTGTGGGAGAGCAGCAACTATTTCTGGTGGGGGGTTCAGTGCAGTCTTTTTGTGCGTGTGTGGGGTCAGATCAGTGTTGGTGTGTGTCAGTTCTGTGTCTGGGAGTTGAGGAGCCTGACTGCCTGGTGAACAAAGCTATTACAGAGTCTGGAGGTGGAGGCTCGGATGCTCCTGTATCTTTTGCCGGACGGCATCAGAGTGAAGAGACCGTGTGATGGGTGGGTTGGGTCTTCCACAATGCTGGTGACTTTGCGGATGCAGCGTGTGGTGTAGATGTCACTGATGGAGGGGAGAGAGACACCAATGATCTTCTCGGCTATCCTCACTATCCGCTGTAGGGTCTTGGGCTCCGAGATGTTGCAGCTCCTGAACCAGACGGTAATGCAGGCGCTCAGGATGCTCTCTACAGTCCCTCTGTAGAACATGGTGAGGATGGGAGGTGGAAGGTGTGCTTTCCTCAGTCTACAGGAAGTAGAGACGCTGCTGGGCTTTGTTATGGAGCTTGTGTTGAGGGACCAGGAGAGGTGCGTGAATAACAGCAATTCAGACTTTCTACCCTGTAAGAGAGAGAGAGAAAAGTTGTGAGGGAAAAAGAATTAAAGCAATGAGACAAGCTGGTGTCTTTGTGTGTGTGTGTGTGTGTGTGTGTGTGTGTGTGTGTGTGTGTGTGTGTGCAATGGGACTGAATAATCTCACCATTTTAAATGAAGTCCCAGTGAAAGTCCATCAGTCTTCTCAGCAGAGTGGATACATGTGGGTTGACTGTTGTCATCTTTTTGCTGGTGGCTTTGCCAGTTTTTTTGGGCAAGTCTTTGCCCCGTCCAGCCTTGGTGCCTCACTCAGGGTTTATACCAATGAAGCGCCTGAAAAATAATAGTGTCTCTTCAGACAGTGTAAAACTCAATTTGTGTAACTCACTTACATTAACAACACAACAAAAAGCAGAAAATGTTTTGTTCACAATAGTATACCATTAAAGAGATAAGAAACACATGTTTTAGTGAAAATACCTAACCTTTGGATGAATTCAAGAGTGCACGAGGCCTCTTCTTGGTATTCGAGATTGAAGATGTAGAAGATAGAAAATAAGGCAGCAAGCCCTGTCAAGAAGGTGGGTTGCATCCCCTCACATATTACATGGCCCTCAAGGCTGACCATCCAGCGCTGAATACAGTGTCCTGCTGTTCCACCTGAAACATGACAAAAAAATTCCTGTCAAATTCTTTTGAAATACAGCAAATTACAACCTTGTGTGTGAACCCTTGATAAATTGACACATGACATACATACACACACACAACACACACATGTGTAGAGTGTATTTTTTCAATGGAAACTTAGATCTGCATGAAGAACTAGTCCTGTGGTGTTCTCTGAGAAATGAGCCATCAGAAGCTGGGTGACATTTTCGAAAGGTCCTTTTGCAATTAGGGATACAACACTGCAGTTTTAAATTGTGCATATTTCTGTGAATTTTCACGTGTCTCACATAGGCAACTGAGCAGTTACACTGATATGCACATATCTGACAAGAAAACATAATTGCAAACTTGACTGTTATGATTCAATAAATGTACTTACTAAAATAAATGAAAGTACTTAATGTGATCAGTAGCGCAGCATCAAATACTCTTGAGTACCTGTAATGTCAAAGAAATATGTCACACTCACCAAACATTGAATAGGTCAAATAATACTGCTATGGGCTGCCATAGATTCATTAATTAATGGCAAACATGGTAACACCAATGGTAATTTATATTAAACCACAATAGAAAAACAGTCTTACACTGACTAAAAAAATAGTGAGTTACAGTAAAGGAAATCTTCTTCAGCACTCAATTTCTGAACTAAAATTTAAAATCTGGAATACCACCCAATAATCAGCAGGAAAAGAAGTCTAATGTTATGTTGTGCGGTGTATTTACATCAATAAGCATCATTACACTTCACAAATTCACTAATAAAATTATGTTTTTTTCTGTTTGCAGACACTAGAAAAAGACCTGCAGTCCAGAAGATTGAGGTCCAATAGAATGTTCCTGCTTGAAAACCCCACTTTTGACCTGAAAATGAAAAGGCTCAGAGATGGAAACATTTCTGTCTTTGAAGAAAACCAGGTAAATATTTGTATTAAAACATGGGTAAAGTCCAAAGACATGTTTAGATATTAGCCTGACATATTGTTTTTCTTTGTCCTGGTCTTGGATACTTTGGATACCTGTCTTGCACATAGTTTACCCGGCTACAAGTACACCTACTTTATCAACAAGCCCTTTAAAACACTTGAAGGTCCATGTTTTAAACCAGGAACATGTTCATGGACCAAGGTGTAAAATAGTGAGCTAATTAAATACTCTTATTATACGCTATTATAATACACTATTTTGTCATTTTAGTAGAGCTTACCTTTTTTTAAGAGCTCCAGCAATTTAATTACTGAATATTGTGCTTATTTCATATTTTTTTTAGACTGAAGCCATCATTGAGAAGACTTTTGCAGTCCTAAAATATGACCGATCAAGTTTAAAAAGAACATCCTTCGTTTCAGAGGTCATGACACCAGAGGTAAGAACTTTTTATATATTTATTAAAACATCTTTTATTTTTATTAACATTAAATCTGAACAATCTGCTGTTTTTTTCTGATTATTTTTTGACGCCAGCGATCCTACCGGGCAATAAATAAGGGGCTCCGTCTCATCTCTGATCATAACCGAACCGCACTGTAGAAGAGAAACGAAAGGAGCTATACCAAACGGATTTTTCTTGACCATTGGAGTTCAGACGTTGGAAAGAAGACATTGGACAAATATACATCTAAGTTTATATATTTTAAATAGGCAGGTTTGGCATGTTTATCTGTAAAAAACTGCTATGTTTATAGATATTGGCAGCTGGGATATGTCAGAACAGAAACAATAAATAAGTGTATTTAATGTAGGCTAATATGGGCTGTCTACTTAGTGGGACAAACAATATTAACAAACTGCTTATATTATAATCATGACTTTGAACAAAGGAGACAAGTTGCGGAACATGGATAAAAGGAGAGGAAGTATACCCTTTCCTCCCTTCAACCTGCAGAGTTTACACCGGAGGAGCATACCAGTGGACCACCGCGAGTTCTGCTCCACCATGCCCTCAGTGCAGAGCGCCGAGCTCTCCACACTCACGCGCTGCACCTCCTACGGTCCCGGGGAGCAGCACCGTGACAGCTGCGTGTCTGATTCATCCGACTCTGTCATCTCCTCCGGGAGCGACTCCCATGGACACACCTACAAGGTTGTGCTTCTTGGCGAGCTCAACGTAGGGAAGTCGAGTCTGGCGAGGATATTTGGTGGAGTTGAGGACAGTCACGACTCAGAGGAGACAGGTAAAGTCTTGGTGCCAATGTGGGCACTTTTGTTGTTGCGAGATAATGCTTGCTTTTTAGTAGAACATGTTCCAAGGACATGGGATTAAGCTAATTCAAGGACCTCACAATCTGGTCTGACTAACAGACAGTGTAATGGGTCATATGGGAGAGCAGGTAAAGGTGTATTGATTTCTGCTATTTCCAGCCAGCCACAGCTGCACCCATTACTCAAATAGAGCTTAGGTAGTTGTAGTCAAACACCAGGCAGAGTGGGTGTAAAAGATTAATACACTGGCTCTAAAGGAAAACTCCACGGTCAGGGCTCAGATTGATGGATGATTTGTCAAAATCCTACTGTCTAGATACTGGGATAGGTGACTCTGGTACTGTGATAAGAGATGCTGAGTACTTCAGAATAAATGTTCTTATTTCTTACTTCCTTCTTCCCATCAGGAAACACATATGATAGGTCAATCATCGTCAACGAAGAAGAGACAAATCTGCTTTTGTAGGACATATGGGAACAGGTGAGCGAGTCACTCGCTGATAACAACCACCTAAAACCACAGGATTGGTGATACGCCACAGAGCGTTCTGCGCCTTTTGTATTAACCGGGTGCCATTCCACAGGATAACAGCCAGTGGCTGAAGGATCAGTGCATGTGGATGGGCGACGCCTACATCATTGTAAACTCGGTGACGGACAAGTCCAGCTTTGAGAAGGCTTCGGAGCTGCGCATACAGCTTCGCTGGGCGCACCAGTCGGAAAACATCCCCGTCATCCTGGTGGGAAACAAGAGTGACCTGGGGCGCTCCAGAGAATTGTCAGTAGACGGTTAGTTGCGCATCATCTTTTCCAGGGGGCTCGCTCCTTAAACCATGTGATTGAGAAGATAGGCCCCCATGTCCCCCCCTCCCTAGGCAGCTGAGGTGAAAGCTGCAAGCGTTTAGCCGCCGCTAGCTGACTGATGCATGGTAGACTCGGCAAAATAAACACGGCCACTGCTTCTTCCCGGAGATTAGCCCCTGATGACAAACCAATGTCCCTCAAGTCCCGCAGAGCTACCTTCAGGGTTCCCACGGGTCCTTGAAATCCTTGAAAGTTTGTGAATCTGAAAAAATAAGTTCAAGGCCCTGGAAAGTTTTTGAAAACAGGCATAAAAGACAGCCGTCCTTGACGGTCCTTGATCTCATTATATGGCTTTGCTCCTCTGTTTTATGTATGTACTGTATGTGTATATGCATATGTGTATTATTGTTATTATTATTATTATTTGTCTACTGTCAACATGTCATTATTTTGCACAGGGCTTATGCTGACTTTTACTTGGCAAAGTTTGGTCATTCTCCTGTAGAGAAATTTGTTTGTTTGTTCAGCACCGAAAGCAAGTGTTTCCTGTAGGTAGTTGTTGATCCTTCAACAACTATAGCCATTTTACGTGAATGTCGTCATCTCAGATGTGCATCGCTAACTTGCCAGTCATGTTGAGTGTGAGTGAAGTTTTCGTAGAATCAGCGCTTAATGTCATGCACAAAAAATTTCAGGATGCATGGCTTGAAATGACATTCAGTCTTTTGAATTTGCGTTGTATTAACATCGTTTTTTGATAACATATTCAGGGGTAAGAGTAGGTAAATGCTGGCAGGTGCAGTCCTTGAATTTGAGGAAGTTGGTCCTGGAAAGTCATTGAAAGGTCCTTGAATTTTATGTTAACCAAGGTGTGGGAACCCTGATGAACACTGAACACTGACCCTCTTTTCTCGCCTCCTCTTTTCGCTGTATGGCCCACCTAACCCCAATTATTTTTATTACTACTGTACTGTATTTTACAGAATTGTTTTCTTTTGATTCTTACATAAAAATAAAAGTTGTCCTCCAAAGATTAGTGTTAATGAAAAAGTAGTTTTTTGAACAGGTCTAGTGAGCCAAACGCCCCACCTGCCCTGTAGTAAATAGTTGTACATAATTAAAAAAATGTAAATATCAAATCAAATCCAATGAAATATATTTTGGTTTTCCACAACACATGTTGTCACAAAGCAGCTTTACAGGATTTACAAGTTTTAAATATGTTGTTATATGTTTATTATGTGTGTATAGTTGTACTTGTAGTGAAGGAGCACTGTTTGATAATAATAAAAAATGATCAAATCCTCTTGGGGCGGACATTTAATCCTTTATAAGGTAAAGATACATTGATAATTCAATTGAATAAAAAATATACTATTAGTTTATATTAATAATCAAATGAAGGAAATGATAATATATCAAAGATTTGACTTCACTCTCAGCCGACAATTAGCTGGATGCTAACGTTATATTGGAAATCCCATAGGAATGCTATCGGAAATTAGCATTATCATGGCGGTGCTAATTGGCTTTCTAAAACAGCAAAGAGCGAGCAGGCTGTTTGTCTAATGTAAACCATTAGTAGTAATGAAGAAAAGGTTTTCCTGTAGCGTTGGCTTGGTTCGGGCCAGTCCCCCCTCAACCAAGGCATACCGGCTATTAGCCAGGATCAGGAGGTCACAGTGGGGTTTGAATCCTGCACTGAGTGGCCTGTCGCCCAACACCTTATCCACTGACCTACAGGACAACCAATTATGCTTAAAACAAAAAAAACATTTGAAGACATCAAATCCTCTTGGGGTGGACATTTAATCCTTTATAAGGTAAAGATACATTGATAATTCAATTTAATAAAAAATATACTATTCGTTTCATTAATAATCAAATGAAGGAAATGATAATATATCAAACATTTGACTTCACTCTCGGCCGACAATTAGCTCCATGCTAATGTTATATTGGAAATCCCATACGAATGCTAGCGGAAATTAGCATTATCATGGCGATGCTAATTGGCTTTCTAAAACACCAAGTACAACATCTATCAATAAGGTCGCTTTTTTATTTATACCATTAGTTTCATTAATAATCAAATGAAAGAAATTATAATATATCAAAGATTTGACTTCACTCTCGGCCGACAATTAGCTGGATGCTAATGTTATATTGGAAATCCCATAGGAATGCTATCGGAAATTAGCATTATCATGGCGGTGCTAATTGGCTTTCTAAAACAGCAAAGAGCGAGCAGGCTGTTTGTCTAATGTAAACCATTAGTAGTAATGAAGAAAAGGTTTTCCTGTAGCGTTGGCTTGGTTCGGGCCAGTCCCCCCTCAACCGATGCATACCGGCTATTAGCCAGGATCAGGAGGTCACAGTGGGGTTTGAACCCTGCACTGAGTGGCCTGTCGCCCAACACCTTATCCACTGACCTACAGGACAACCAATTATGCTTAAAACAAAAAAAACATTTGAAGACATCAAATCCTCTTGGGGTGGACATTTAATCCTTTATAAGGTAAAGATACATTGATAATTCAATTGAATAAAAAATATACTATTCGTTTCATTAATAATCAAATGAAGGAAATGATAATATATCAAACATTTGACTTCACTCTCGGCCGACAATTAGCTCCATGCTAATGTTATATTGGAAATCCCATACCAATGCTACCGGAAATTAGCATTATCATGGCGGTGCTAATTGGCTTTCTAAAACACCAAGTACAACATCTATCAATAAAGTCGCTTTTTTATTTATACCATTAGTTTCATTAATAATCAAATGAAAGAAATTATAATATATCAAAGATTTGACTTCACTCTCGGCCGACAATTAGTTCCATGCTAATGTTATATTGGAAATCCCATACCAATGCTACCGGAAATTAGCATTATCATGGCGGTGCTAATTGGCTTCACCAAGTACTCTCTCTGTCTCTCTCTCTCTCTCTCTATCTATCTATCTATCTATCTATCTATCTATCTATCTATCTATCTATCTATCTGCTAAATAATTGGGGAAAAAATTGTTTGAATCTATTCTAGACAGAAAATACCCAATAAAGCCAATGAGAGTATCAAACAAATACATGTGCTATATATTTACAGAGGATATTAGTAGCGGTAGTATTAGACTTTCTGGGTGCACCACAGAGCTGCTGCCTCATTCTTGCTCTGTTAATTAACATAATAAAGGGTGATGTTTGGTCCTGCTGATTGCTGGCAAGACAGAGGGGAAGGAGGGGTGATGTCCTGACGATTAGGATACAGAAATATCTGTATTTCTCTTTCTTTAATTCCCAGGAGAGTCTGGGACCCGACAGCGTTCAAGGCCATCATCGCGTGGTCGACGTGGCTGACGGTCCGGTGGAGCTGCGTCACCAGGCTTTTGTGACATAGCAGAGGGTGGACGGCATCGTTGCTCTCCGGGACAAACTGCCAGAGAGCGACAAAGGCGGGGCTTTCTGCCCGCCATGTCACAGACACCGACTGGTGAAGGGACGGTTCAAAAGCAGCCATTCGTAGACCTCTGTTGTCGCTGGGACACAGAGTCTGAAGCGGTAGGCAAACCTTCAGTAATCCAGTAGCTTCAGGATTTTCTAGGTTGGCTTGTACAGTGACAATAGTTCTCTAGCCCATGATACACTGGATGTTGTTTTGCCATTCTGGAGTATGGCAAGGATTAAAACACTAGACCAAATGCAGTCAATCACTTCATGATCCTCCATGAGAAATACAGGAAAATAGTCAAAAACAAGAGAAGAGACAACACAACAGAGGAAGAGAAAGGAACTGCAATGAGTGATTGACTGCATTTGGTCTAGTAAGTGTTTTAATCCTTGCCATACTCCAGAATGGCGATACACCTGGCGATTAGTAGGAAGTTGACAGCCACTGATGCTGGAGCTGGGCTGCCCAATGAGATACACATGACCGGAACACCTTGTGGCAGGAGATTTTTCCACCTTTCTTCTCTTCTCTGTTGGTTCGTCCTGTTCACTTGTATCGCTGACCACTTTCCCGCTGTGCAGATGTCTTACAGATGCCACGATCTCAGCAGTTCACAATCTTAAATTAAGATATAAAGCTTAGTTGGTTCAAACCTATTTCTCAATGTAATGTGTGATCATTGTGATATATGTACAATAGAGTAACATTTTTGAGATAGTCATGTACAGTGTTGCGATAACGGCGTCATTTTGTCAGTAACGGGATAATATAATTAATTACTTTTCCTGTCGTTACAACGCCGTTGACGTTACTGGTCATTAAAAGCGGTGCGTTACTATATATTGATATACTAACAGTAATGCGAGCGGACCACTGCCCAGGCTAGTGAGGAGTAACAGATCTCGATAGGTCACAGTCCTCGGTGTAACACCTGTTTAACTTAACAAGGCTAAGGCAGCGTTATGGTAGCCAATCCGAGCCAGTGTTTTTACACGCGCGCCAAAGCACACCAGTGACACGACAAAAACGGAGAAGAGACAGAAATAGCGAGTCAGAAGCAAGCCGAAGAAAAATTATCATTTTCAAGGTGGCGATATAAACATTATTTAAGAAAATACTTGAAGTTCCTGAATGTCTACCAGACTGGGTATTTGATTTATTTAAGAATAGAGGTTTTATTCTTAAGTTTACTTCTGTTCTGAACAATCCAGTTGTTTCAGGTTGAGAGAATTTAATTTAATTTGATAGATGTCAATGTAAATATGTAAATAGATGTAGTTTGGCCTTTGAATAATCTGTTACATATTTACCACATCACATATCTTTCTTCTCCGAGGTTCACTTGGGGAGTAACACTGCAGTTGGAGCCTACAATTCCAGTATCATCGCTCCGACATGGAATGAAAACCTGGCGTTCATCATAAGACATTTACATTGACAATATCAGCACCCAGAACTTTCATTCTAGTTACCTTATACTTAGCCTGATTGTGTGATTTATTTGTAACTTGTGTATTAGTCTGTATAATTTGTTTTTGTGTAATTTGTGTGTTAACGGGCCGCCCAATGGAGGATGGGTTCCCTTTTGAGTCTTGGTCCTCCCAAGGTTTCTTCCTATTCCCCACCATCTAGGGAGTTTTTCCTTGCCACTGTCGCCTTTGGCTTGCTCATAAGGGATTTGGACCCATAGTATTGTTAACTTTGTAAATACTGTAAAGCGCTTTGTGACAACATATGTTGTGAAAAGCGCTATACAAATATATTTGATATTTGATTTAAATGCACTTTATATAGTGTAACTGTTTACTTTTGCTTTTTATTATTATTATTATTTACAAAGATTTGGGGTTTTAAAGGATTTTATCCTGCACTGGTCTGTTGATGTGCAATAAATACTCATTTCAACTGACTGTGAGTACTGCTTTTTCAAAAAATCCTTATTCATTGGCATATAACTTTTTTTTAACTGTAATGCAAATAGTTACTTTCCCTGGTAACGAGTTACTTGTATTATAGAGTAATTCAGTTACTAACTCAGTTACGTTTTTGAACAAGTAGTGAGTAACTATAACTAATTACTTTTTTAAAGTAACGTTCCCAACACTGGTCATGTATCATAAGATGTCATCCTTTCCAAGCATCAAAAATATGTATGTTTTTGCATTAAATATAGTTGAAATGTACATAGTGTCTATGTGTTTTATACCAGATAAATGAAAATGTTATTACCTATCGTTTGGTACCAATTTCAAAGCCATAGCATCAATCTCTGGGAATGTAGTTTTAACACTAGGAGTCCCAGCATTTTCATTCCACACTTTTTCTACCTGGTCTCCACCAGGGGGCAGTTCTGGGGATATTTGCATTCCATTAGGCCACCCTTTGTTATGTACATGCAGCCACTTATAGGTAGACGGGTGAGGGGGGGGTGATGGTGTGAACCATCAGTTCATTGTTCTGCTGGATGTGTTTAAAATTTAAAAAACGCTATTGGCTGCTAGAACGCGCTAAATGACGTCATCTCCGCACATACAGGTATGTTTGTGTTTTTGAACCTAAGGTTGTGGGGGAGGGTGAAAAAGAAAAGCGTTTGAGTGTGTCTTTGAGCTGATTAATTATTTCTTTTTTTCCATATAGTACTGTACTATACAGTGGTGTACTATACACCAACACATGGTTGCCCGGAAGAACAAGAAGATGGCCTTCCGACAAAAGTCCAAGACCTGCCACAACCTCACAGTGCTCTGAGAGAGCCGGACTCTGTCGGCCTCCTCCTAGGCTGCTAAGACCACAAGCTGTGTTTTCAACACTAACCCCACGGACTAGACAACTGAACAGGCATATATTTGTATATTTTATATTGTAAAAACAGAACATGAGGGATTATGGGAGCCTAAACTGATGATGAAAAGTCGATGTTGACAGACTTGCATGTGTGACGGGCAGGGTGAGTGAAACAAAAAGGAAACGATCACGCCAAGTCTTAGGGAAAATGTATGGTTTAATAGAATAAGTGCGTAAACCAAAAACCCGTGACTTGTTCAAAATTAAGGGTATAATAACCAGCGGTCAACTGGTACAAAGACAAGACATACATAGACAAACAAACGACCCTCAGGTGAGACGGATCGCGGGCTCCGCCCACCTGAGGGACAAACACCACAACAACAACAAAAACACGACTGTGAGACGGATCACGGGCTCCGCCAACTTGAGGGACAAACACCACAACAACAACAACAACAAGACTGTGAGACGGATCGCGGGCTCCGCCCACCTGAGGGACAAACACCACAACAACAACAACAACATGAAGACACAGGAACAGGCTAGAGGTGAGTTGCAAGATCTCCTGACAGGACTCGTTGAGAGTTCCTTTCAAAGTTCCTTCTGCAAAAAAAAAGATTTTTTTTCAACACGCCCTTATTAAATATTAAATGGTAATAACAGGTTAATATTTTTCAGCTGATTTCTGTAAATGTAAGAGTCTCTCTTATTTATATTACAAGCTATTGAACAGGTTGATGTCAGTAAATTAGCAAACGTGTAATCAGCATAGGATTCTGTATGAATGTCTCTTGGTCACCTACATGCAGGGTGCAAGAGACCTCAGTCTTGTCCAAGGGAGCCTGTGAGGGTTCCTGACAGATGTCGAGAACACATATTTCATAGTTCCTTCTGCAAAACAATTTTTTTCAAGAAGCCCTTATTAAATATTGTGTGGTAATAACAGGTGAATATTTTTCAGCTGATCTGTGTTAATGTAAACTTCAGTAAATTAGCAAATGTGTTTTTTGTATGAATGTTTCTTGATCACCTAGAGGTGGAAGATGAGAAGAAAAGTCCAGAACAGGTGTTTCTGCAACAACAAAATTTTTTTTTTCAACATACTCTAATTTTACATGAGAATGTCAGATGAATGTTTTTAATTTGAGCTGTTTTTATGCTTGTTTTTCTGGTATTGACATTAATAGGGGTTTTACCAGGGTGATGTGATCAGTATCACAGTACAGCCCCTGACCCATAATAATAATAATAATAATAATAATAATAATAATAATAATTTCCACTTATATAGCGCCTTTCAAAGTACCCAAGGATGCTTTACAGAGAAATACAAAAAAGAACAAAGACAAGAACAAAACAGACAAAAATAACAACAAAAATAGAAAGAAAAGAGAAATCCTATAGAACAGACATATTTTCTGTTTCTTTTTCTCTTATTTTTCACTTAATGGCTCTAGCAATAAACTCCAAAGTTACTTAACGCTACCTAGGAGTAACTGTGTTTGTTTCCTGTGAATTCTGATTATTGCAATTTATTAATGATTTTCAAAAGGAAAAGACTTCCAGTACTGCTACAAGCATAAAGATACACAGTGAATAAACCATTTACATGAATCGTACTGATGCTGATGTGTTAATGTAAACTTCTATGGTATTGATATTAATAAGTATTGAACAAGTTGATGTCAGTAAATTAGCAAATGTGTTTTCAGTATGGGATTTTGTATGAATGTCTCTTGATCACCTAGAGGTGGAAGGTCAGAAGAATAGTCCTGGAGAAAGTGGAAGAGATCATCGATCATCTTATCCAGATCATCGGTCACAGGAGCTTCTGCAACAACAAAAAAAAATTTCTTCAACATACACTAATCAATTTTACATGAGAATGTCAGATGAATGTTTTTCAGTTGAGCTGTGTTGATGCTTGTTTTTCTGGTATTGACATTAATAGAGGTTTTACCAGGGTGATGTGATCAGTATCACAGTACAGCCCCTGACCCATAATAATGAACTCCAAAGTTACTTAACGCTACCTAGGAGTAACATGTAACTGTGTTTGTTTCCTGTGAATTCTAATTATTGCAATTTATTAATGATTTTCTAAAGGGAAAGACTTTCAGTACTGCTACAAGCATAAAGATACACAGTGAATAAACCATTTACATGAACCTTACTGATACTGAGCTTTACTGAACTGTGTTCAAAGAAAAATACCTTAAATAAGTCCCTATACATGCCACAAAATAAGTTGTTAACATTGTACTCATTCACTCACTCAAGGGAATGATGTTTTCTGTCTCCTCTTTTGCTTTTCTTTTAGCTTTTAGTTTGATTTCTCTTCTGGACTCCTTGTTCATGTCTGTGTCTGTTGACTCGTCCTGGATTCCCCCTGCACACCAACACCAGAGACACTTCATTTTGGCAAACATGGTCAGTTGCGTCACACTACACAATCTGATCTGAAATTATAGTGTACATGGAATGATCCTCATATGTGTCATTATTATGACATCAGGGCAGTGTAAGAAGTGTTATGTTCCACATTCTAATCCAATTCAATCCAATTCAATGGCGCTTTATTGGCATGACAAATATGTACATTTGTATTGCCAAAGCATAAGGTACATACAATGGTAAAATATAATAAAATAACATTGTAAAGTAGAATAATAATAAAGTAAAATAATGGCTATATTGTCATTACAATTACATTATCCACCACTGCTTCCATAACAGTTTATAATAATAGTTATGATAATAATTGTGACGGGCGGGGGTGAGCAACTAAAAGGAAGCGATCACGCCAAGTCTCAGGGAAAACTGATGGTTTAATAGAAAGTGTGCAAACCTAAAACCCGTGCAATATCTCCAAATTAAGGATATAATGAGCAGCGGTCAACTGGTACAAAGACAAGACATATATAGGCAAACAAACGACCCTCAGGTGAGACGGATCACGGGCTCTGCATACCTGAGGGACGCACATGACGTCACCAAACAACAACAACAACAACAGCCGCTGTGGACAGAGGCGGCCGGTAGAGGGCCGCCTCACCGTGACAGACCCCCCCCACCAAGCCGCACTCCCCTCCACTGGGTGTGTGGCACACAGCGGCTGCACACAAAACACGAAGGGGCAGGAAGGCAGGGACAGGCATGGACACCTCCTGAGTCCGGGAGCTGAAACACAAAAACACTCATTACTCAGCTCGCCTCCCCGGGCGGGACCCTGGACCGACCGGGCCGTTAACACAAAACCACGCCCCAGTCGGTCACAGGGCCCTCACGCCCTAACCGGCCTTCAGCCGGTGAGCCCCACAGGTGTGAGGACGAGGGGCTACAGCTCCTCTCTCGTCCCTCGTGTATGTGTGTGTGTGTGCAGGCTACCTCTCCAAGGCGTGGCTACTTCACCTCCTGGACCTACCTCCTCCCAGAGCTGACCCCTGCCTTCTGCTAGGGGTCACCCCAGCCTCCTGGGAAGCCAACCCCTCCCGGGGCCTCTCCTCGCAAGGTGGACTCCTCCACCCAACCCAGGAGCGCCAGAGACCGAGGCCCAGAGCACCCCCAAAACGGGCTAGGGAGCAGCCCCAAGGGCCTCCTGGTCACCCCGGGCAGGAGGGAGGATCTCCCTCCTCAGCAGGAGCTTTTCAGACCGGAGCCCCATGGTCCCCAAACATCCGGGGGCCCCAGCCCTCTAGGGAGGGGCTCTTCATGACCGGGCTCCGGTCACCCCACAACACAAGAGGGCTCCTGCCAGGTGGAGACCCCCACAAGGTCCAGGAACACCGCCAAGGAGAAGCACCTGCACAGAGAACAGCACGCGCACACACACACACACACACACACACACACACACCACAAACGCGCCCTACCCTATTCAGGGCCTCCCTCAGGAGCGACGCCCTCCATGCCACACCCCATGGCACGGGACCACAGCCGGTCCCCCCCCAAACACACATTCACGGGGAGGAGCATGCGTGGAATTACACGCAAACAGTTGACAACACGCTAGGACACAACACACATGCAAAGACTAGACAAGCAAACAAAAACGGTGCACAAACAGACAGACGGGACCTACACATGCGCACTCGACATAAACACACAGTGACGCGCGCCGCTCAGAGTCGCAGTCGCTCCCCACATTTAACACAAGACACACGGGGAGCGAGGCGACAGTGACGAGCGGCGACCGCGTCACACACAAAACATGTAACATTAAACATAACGAGCACGCACACTGATCCACACATTCGTCGACATGAACACACGTTTTAACCAACACAAAACATGAAGAGCCTTTCCAGGGAAGACGCCCTGGTCCTCGCCGTGCCACAAACACAGACACGGCGGAGCTCTTCAAACAAACTAACAAACAACAGACACGAAGAGTTTTCCCAGGGCAGACAGCCCTGGTCCACGCCGTGCCACAAACACAACACAAAAGCAAGGCGGAACTCTTCACAAAACACCACGCAGACAAACACTTACCACGAGACATGACCACGAACGAAGGAGAAAGAAAAAGAGACTCGGCGGCTTCCGAAGGGTGGCTGGTCATTCTGTGACGGGCGG
This sequence comes from Brachyhypopomus gauderio, assembly GCF_052324685.1. Classification (NCBI taxonomy): domain Eukaryota; kingdom Metazoa; phylum Chordata; class Actinopteri; order Gymnotiformes; family Hypopomidae; genus Brachyhypopomus; species Brachyhypopomus gauderio. The sequence continues at coordinate 91,752 of NW_027507132.1, forward strand.
GGGTGAGCAACTAAAAGGAAGCGATCACACCAAGTCTCAGGGAAAAAGGATGGTTTAATAGAAAGTGTGCAAACCTAAAACCCGTGCAATATCCCCAAATTAAGGATATAATGACCAGCGGTCATCTGGTACAAAGACAAGACATATATAGGCAAACAAACGACCCTCAGGTGAGACGGATCACGGGCTCTGCCCACCTGAGGGACGCACATGACGTCACCAAACAACAGCAACAACAACAGCCGCTGTGGACAGAGGCGGCCGGTAGAGGGCCGCCTCACCGTGACAATAATAGTAGTAAAAGTATTAATAGTAACCATAATAATAATACACCACTGCTTCCATAACTGACATTTATAATTATAGTTATGATAATAATAGTAGTACTCTACAAAACTACAACAAAATCTACAAACTACAACAGAATGTGATTTGTGAATTTAGCAGTATGTAATTGCAATGTGAAAAAAACACAGCTTCTTAATGCACTTTGCCTTTTATTTTAACATAATTTAAATTCTCTACATTCAAATAGTGCCTTCTTTGTAAAAAAAAAAAAACAAACAAAAAAACAACACAACCCTTTGACTGAAAATAGTGCAATAAAAGAACAAGGCATTCAGACTTGGAAATGTTGACATGAAACTAGTCACAACATAACAGTTCCGATAATGAAACAACAGGAACAATCCAGACAAACTTCAAGTCAAGTGGCTTTTTATTGTCATTACATCAGAGTGCAGGTACACAGTGTGACGAAATTTCGTTCCTCCGCAACCATGGTGTAACACAAATTGACAGTACAACAGACAACATAAAGTGCGGCAGGGTAGCAATTCAAGACTGTGCAAAATGTGCAGCATAGGGCAATCTCACAGCAAAACATTACAATAAATACAACAGGCCAGAGACAATTGAGACATGATGGTGTAAAGAGCTGGTACAGTGCAATGTGGTCTAAGTGGTGTCTGAGATGAGTGATATACTGTATCATATGGAACATACATGAACACAGTGGTTCTGAGGTAGTTAATAGGTCCTGTGGGAGAGCAGCAACTATTTCTGGTGGGGGGTTCAGTGCAGTCTTTTTGTGCGTGTGTGGGGTCAGATCAGTGTTGGTGTGTGTCAGTTCTGTGTCTGGGAGTTGAGGAGCCTGACTGCCTGGTGAACAAAGCTATTACAGAGTCTGGAGGTGGAGGCTCGGATGCTCCTGTATCTTTTGCCGGACGGCATCAGAGTGAAGAGACCGTGTGATGGGTGGGTTGGGTCTTCCACAATGCTGGTGACTTTGCGGATGCAGCGTGTGGTGTAGATGTCACTGATGGAGGGGAGAGAGACACCAATGATCTTCTCGGCTATCCTCACTATCCGCTGTAGGGTCTTGGGCTCCGAGATGTTGCAGCTCCTGAACCAGACGGTAATGCAGGCGCTCAGGATGCTCTCTACAGTCCCTCTGTAGAACATGGTGAGGATGGGAGGTGGAAGGTGTGCTTTCCTCAGTCTACAGGAAGTAGAGACGCTGCTGGGCTTTGTTATGGAGCTTGTGTTGAGGGACCAGGAGAGGTGCGTGAATAACAGCAATTCAGACTTTCTACCCTGTAAGAGAGAGAGAGAAAAGTTGTGAGGGAAAAAGAATTAAAGCAATGAGACAAGCTGGTGTCTTTGTGTGTGTGTGTGTGTGTGTGTGTGTGTGTGTGTGTGTGTGTGTGTGTGTGTGCAATGGGACTGAATAATCTCACCATTTTAAATGAAGTCCCAGTGAAAGTCCATCAGTCTTCTCAGCAGAGTGGATACATGTGGGTTGACTGTTGTCATCTTTTTGCTGGTGGCTTTGCCAGTTTTTTTGGGCAAGTCTTTGCCCCGTCCAGCCTTGGTGCCTCACTCAGGGTTTATACCAATGAAGCGCCTGAAAAATAATAGTGTCTCTTCAGACAGTGTAAAACTCAATTTGTGTAACTCACTTACATTAACAACACAACAAAAAGCAGAAAATGTTTTGTTCACAATAGTATACCATTAAAGAGATAAGAAACACATGTTTTAGTGAAAATACCTAACCTTTGGATGAATTCAAGAGTGCACGAGGCCTCTTCTTGGTATTCGAGATTGAAGATGTAGAAGATAGAAAATAAGGCAGCAAGCCCTGTCAAGAAGGTGGGTTGCATCCCCTCACATATTACATGGCCCTCAAGGCTGACCATCCAGCGCTGAATACAGTGTCCTGCTGTTCCACCTGAAACATGACAAAAAAATTCCTGTCAAATTCTTTTGAAATACAGCAAATTACAACCTTGTGTGTGAACCCTTGATAAATTGACACATGACATACATACACACACACAACACACACATGTGTAGAGTGTATTTTTTCAATGGAAACTTAGATCTGCATGAAGAACTAGTCCTGTGGTGTTCTCTGAGAAATGAGCCATCAGAAGCTGGGTGACATTTTCGAAAGGTCCTTTTGCAATTAGGGATACAACACTGCAGTTTTAAATTGTGCATATTTCTGTGAATTTTCACGTGTCTCACATAGGCAACTGAGCAGTTACACTGATATGCACATATCTGACAAGAAAACATAATTGCAAACTTGACTGTTATGATTCAATAAATGTACTTACTAAAATAAATGAAAGTACTTAATGTGATCAGTAGCGCAGCATCAAATACTCTTGAGTACCTGTAATGTCAAAGAAATATGTCACACTCACCAAACATTGAATAGGTCAAATAATACTGCTATGGGCTGCCATAGATTCATTAATTAATGGCAAACATGGTAACACCAATGGTAATTTATATTAAACCACAATAGAAAAACAGTCTTACACTGACTAAAAAAATAGTGAGTTACAGTAAAGGAAATCTTCTTCAGCACTCAATTTCTGAACTAAAATTTAAAATCTGGAATACCACCCAATAATCAGCAGGAAAAGAAGTCTAATGTTATGTTGTGCGGTGTATTTACATCAATAAGCATCATTACACTTCACAAATTCACTAATAAAATTATGTTTTTTTCTGTTTGCAGACACTAGAAAAAGACCTGCAGTCCAGAAGATTGAGGTCCAATAGAATGTTCCTGCTTGAAAACCCCACTTTTGACCTGAAAATGAAAAGGCTCAGAGATGGAAACATTTCTGTCTTTGAAGAAAACCAGGTAAATATTTGTATTAAAACATGGGTAAAGTCCAAAGACATGTTTAGATATTAGCCTGACATATTGTTTTTCTTTGTCCTGGTCTTGGATACTTTGGATACCTGTCTTGCACATAGTTTACCCGGCTACAAGTACACCTACTTTATCAACAAGCCCTTTAAAACACTTGAAGGTCCATGTTTTAAACCAGGAACATGTTCATGGACCAAGGTGTAAAATAGTGAGCTAATTAAATACTCTTATTATACGCTATTATAATACACTATTTTGTCATTTTAGTAGAGCTTACCTTTTTTTAAGAGCTCCAGCAATTTAATTACTGAATATTGTGCTTATTTCATATTTTTTTTAGACTGAAGCCATCATTGAGAAGACTTTTGCAGTCCTAAAATATGACCGATCAAGTTTAAAAAGAACATCCTTCGTTTCAGAGGTCATGACACCAGAGGTAAGAACTTTTTATATATTTATTAAAACATCTTTTATTTTTATTAACATTAAATCTGAACAATCTGCTGTTTTTTTCTGATTATTTTTTGACGCCAGCGATCCTACCGGGCAATAAATAAGGGGCTCCGTCTCATCTCTGATCATAACCGAACCGCACTGTAGAAGAGAAACGAAAGGAGCTATACCAAACGGATTTTTCTTGACCATTGGAGTTCAGACGTTGGAAAGAAGACATTGGACAAATATACATCTAAGTTTATATATTTTAAATAGGCAGGTTTGGCATGTTTATCTGTAAAAAACTGCTATGTTTATAGATATTGGCAGCTGGGATATGTCAGAACAGAAACAATAAATAAGTGTATTTAATGTAGGCTAATATGGGCTGTCTACTTAGTGGGACAAACAATATTAACAAACTGCTTATATTATAATCATGACTTTGAACAAAGGAGACAAGTTGCGGAACATGGATAAAAGGAGAGGAAGTATACCCTTTCCTCCCTTCAACCTGCAGAGTTTACACCGGAGGAGCATACCAGTGGACCACCGCGAGTTCTGCTCCACCATGCCCTCAGTGCAGAGCGCCGAGCTCTCCACACTCACGCGCTGCACCTCCTACGGTCCCGGGGAGCAGCACTGTGACAGCTGCGTGTCTGATTCATCCGACTCTGTCATCTCCTCCGGGAGCGACTCCCATGGACACACCTACAAGGTTGTGCTTCTTGGCGAGCTCAACGTAGGGAAGTCGAGTCTGGCGAGGATATTTGGTGGAGTTGAGGACAGTCACGACTCAGAGGAGACAGGTAAAGTCTTGGTGCCAATGTGGGCACTTTTGTTGTTGCGAGATAATGCTTGCTTTTTAGTAGAACATGTTCCAAGGACATGGGATTAAGCTAATTCAAGGACCTCACAATCTGGTCTGACTAACAGACAGTGTAATGGGTCATATGGGAGAGCAGGTAAAGGTGTATTGATTTCTGCTATTTCCAGCCAGCCACAGCTGCACCCATTACTCAAATAGAGCTTAGGTAGTTGTAGTCAAACACCAGGCAGAGTGGGTGTAAAAGATTAATACACTGGCTCTAAAGGAAAACTCCACGGTCAGGGCTCAGATTGATGGATGATTTGTCAAAATCCTACTGTCTAGATACTGGGATAGGTGACTCTGGTACTGTGATAAGAGATGCTGAGTACTTCAGAATAAATGTTCTTATTTCTTACTTCCTTCTTCCCATCAGGAAACACATATGATAGGTCAATCATCGTCAACGAAGAAGAGACAAATCTGCTTTTGTAGGACATATGGGAACAGGTGAGCGAGTCACTCGCTGATAACAACCACCTAAAACCACAGGATTGGTGATACGCCACAGAGCGTTCTGCGCCTTTTGTATTAACCGGGTGCCATTCCACAGGATAACAGCCAGTGGCTGAAGGATCAGTGCATGTGGATGGGCGACGCCTACATCATTGTAAACTCGGTGACGGACAAGTCCAGCTTTGAGAAGGCTTCGGAGCTGCGCATACAGCTTCGCTGGGCGCACCAGTCGGAAAACATCCCCGTCATCCTGGTGGGAAACAAGAGTGACCTGGGGCGCTCCAGAGAATTGTCAGTAGACGGTTAGTTGCGCATCATCTTTTCCAGGGGGCTCGCTCCTTAAACCATGTGATTGAGAAGATAGGCCCCCATGTCCCCCCCTCCCTAGGCAGCTGAGGTGAAAGCTGCAAGCGTTTAGCCGCCGCTAGCTGACTGATGCATGGTAGACTCGGCAAAATAAACACGGCCACTGCTTCTTCCCGGAGATTAGCCCCTGATGACAAACCAATGTCCCTCAAGTCCCGCAGAGCTACCTTCAGGGTTCCCACGGGTCCTTGAAATCCTTGAAAGTTTGTGAATCTGAAAAAATAAGTTCAAGGCCCTGGAAAGTTTTTGAAAACAGGCATAAAAGACAGCCGTCCTTGACGGTCCTTGATCTCATTATATGGCTTTGCTCCTCTGTTTTATGTATGTACTGTATGTGTATATGCATATGTGTATTATTGTTATTATTATTATTATTTGTCTACTGTCAACATGTCATTATTTTGCACAGGGCTTATGCTGACTTTTACTTGGCAAAGTTTGGTCATTCTCCTGTAGAGAAATTTGTTTGTTTGTTCAGCACCGAAAGCAAGTGTTTCCTGTAGGTAGTTGTTGATCCTTCAACAACTATAGCCATTTTACGTGAATGTCGTCATCTCAGATGTGCATCGCTAACTTGCCAGTCATGTTGAGTGTGAGTGAAGTTTTCGTAGAATCAGCGCTTAATGTCATGCACAAAAAATTTCAGGATGCATGGCTTGAAATGACATTCAGTCTTTTGAATTTGCGTTGTATTAACATCGTTTTTTGATAACATATTCAGGGGTAAGAGTAGGTAAATGCTGGCAGGTGCAGTCCTTGAATTTGAGGAAGTTGGTCCTGGAAAGTCATTGAAAGGTCCTTGAATTTTATGTTAACCAAGGTGTGGGAACCCTGATGAACACTGAACACTGACCCTCTTTTCTCGCCTCCTCTTTTCGCTGTATGGCCCACCTAACCCCAATTATTTTTATTACTACTGTACTGTATTTTACAGAATTGTTTTCTTTTGATTCTTACATAAAAATAAAAGTTGTCCTCCAAAGATTAGTGTTAATGAAAAAGTAGTTTTTTGAACAGGTCTAGTGAGCCAAACGCCCCACCTGCCCTGTAGTAAATAGTTGTACATAATTTAAAAAATGTAAATATCAAATCAAATCCAATGAAATATATTTTGGTTTTCCACAACACATGTTGTCACAAAGCAGCTTTACAGGATTTACAAGTTTTAAATATGTTGTTATATGTTTATTATGTGTGTATAGTTGTACTTGTAGTGAAGGAGCACTGTTTGATAATAATAAAAAATGATCAAATCCTCTTGGGGCGGACATTTAATCCTTTATAAGGTAAAGATACATTGATAATTCAATTGAATAAAAAATATACTATTAGTTTATATTAATAATCAAATGAAGGAAATGATAATATATCAAAGATTTGACTTCACTCTCAGCCGACAATTAGCTGGATGCTAACGTTATATTGGAAATCCCATAGGAATGCTATCGGAAATTAGCATTATCATGGCGGTGCTAATTGGCTTTCTAAAACAGCAAAGAGCGAGCAGGCTGTTTGTCTAATGTAAACCATTAGTAGTAATGAAGAAAAGGTTTTCCTGTAGCGTTGGCTTGGTTCGGGCCAGTCCCCCCTCAACCAAGGCATACCGGCTATTAGCCAGGATCAGGAGGTCACAGTGGGGTTTGAATCCTGCACTGAGTGGCCTGTCGCCCAACACCTTATCCACTGACCTACAGGACAACCAATTATGCTTAAAACAAAAAAAACATTTGAAGACATCAAATCCTCTTGGGGTGGACATTTAATCCTTTATAAGGTAAAGATACATTGATAATTCAATTTAATAAAAAATATACTATTCGTTTCATTAATAATCAAATGAAGGAAATGATAATATATCAAACATTTGACTTCACTCTCGGCCGACAATTAGCTCCATGCTAATGTTATATTGGAAATCCCATACGAATGCTAGCGGAAATTAGCATTATCATGGCGATGCTAATTGGCTTTCTAAAACACCAAGTACAACATCTATCAATAAGGTCGCTTTTTTATTTATACCATTAGTTTCATTAATAATCAAATGAAAGAAATGATAATATATTAAAGATTTGACTTCACTCTCGGCCGACAATTAGCTGGATGCTAATGTTATATTGGAAATCCCATAGGAATGCTATCGGAAATTAGCATTATCATGGCGGTGCTAATTGGCTTTCTAAAACAGCAAAGAGCGAGCAGGCTGTTTGTCTAATGTAAACCATTAGTAGTAATGAAGAAAAGGTTTTCCTGTAGCGTTGGCTTGGTTCGGGCCAGTCCCCCCTCAACCGATGCATACCGGCTATTAGCCAGGATCAGGAGGTCACAGTGGGGTTTGAACCCTGCACTGAGTGGCCTGTCGCCCAACACCTTATCCAATGACCTACAGGACAACCAATTATGCTTAAAACAAAAAAAACATTTGAAGACATCAAATCCTCTTGGGGTGGACATTTAATCCTTTATAAGGTAAAGATACATTGATAATTCAATTTAATAAAAAATATACTATTCGTTTCATTAATAATCAAATGAAGGAAATGATAATATATCAAACATTTGACTTCACTCTCGGCCGACAATTAGCTCCATGCTAATGTTATATTGGAAATCCCATACCAATGCTACCGGAAATTAGCATTATCATGGCGGTGCTAATTGGCTTTCTAAAACACCAAGTACAACATCTATCAATAAGGTCGCTTTTTTATTTATACCATTAGTTTCATTAATAATCAAATGAAAGAAATTATAATATATCAAAGATTTGACTTCACTCTCGGCCGACAATTAGCTCCATGCTAATGTTATATTGGAAATCCCATACGAATGGTACCGGAAATTAGCATTATCATGGCGGTGCTAATTGGCTTCACCAAGTACTCTCTCTGTCTCTCTCTCTCTCTCTCTATCTATCTATCTATCTATCTATCTATCTATCTATCTATCTATCTATCTATCTATCTGCTAAATAATTGGGGAAAAAATTGTTTGAATCTATTCTAGACAGAAAATACCCAATAAAGCCAATGAGAGTATCAAACAAATACATGTGCTATATATTTACAGAGGATATTAGTAGCGGTAGTATTAGACTTTCTGGGTGCACCACAGAGCTGCTGCCTCATTCTTGCTCTGTTAATTAACATAATAAAGGGTGATGTTTGGTCCTGCTGATTGCTGGCAAGACAGAGGGGAAGGAGGGGTGATGTCCTGACGATTAGGATACAGAAATATCTGTATTTCTCTTTCTTTAATTCCCAGGAGAGTCTGGGACCCGACAGCGTTCAAGGCCATCATCGCGTGGTCGACGTGGCTGACGGTCCGGTGGAGCTGCGTCACCAGGCTTTTGTGACATAGCAGAGGGTGGACGGCATCGTTGCTCTCCGGGACAAACTGCCAGAGAGCGACAAAGGCGGGGCTTTCTGCCCGCCATGTCACAGACACCGACTGGTGAAGGGACGGTTCAAAAGCAGCCATTCGTAGACCTCTGTTGTCGCTGGGACACAGAGTCTGAAGCGGTAGGCAAACCTTCAGTAATCCAGTAGCTTCAGGATTTTCTAGGTTGGCTTGTACAGTGACAATAGTTCTCTAGCCCATGATACACTGGATGTTGTTTTGCCATTCTGGAGTATGGCAAGGATTAAAACACTAGACCAAATGCAGTCAATCACTTCATGATCCTCCATGAGAAATACAGGAAAATAGTCAAAAACAAGAGAAGAGACAACACAACAGAGGAAGAGAAAGGAACTGCAATGAGTGATTGACTGCATTTGGTCTAGTAAGTGTTTTAATCCTTGCCATACTCCAGAATGGCGATACACCTGGCGATTAGTAGGAAGTTGACAGCCACTGATGCTGGAGCTGGGCTGCCCAATGAGATACACATGACCGGAACACCTTGTGGCAGGAGATTTTTCCACCTTTCTTCTCTTCTCTGTTGGTTCGTCCTGTTCACTTGTATCGCTGACCACTTTCCCGCTGTGCAGATGTCTTACAGATGCCACGATCTCAGCAGTTCACAATCTTAAATTAAGATATAAAGCTTAGTTGGTTCAAACCTATTTCTCAATGTAATGTGTGATCATTGTGATATATGTACAATAGAGTAACATTTTTGAGATAGTCATGTACAGTGTTGCGATAACGGCGTCATTTTGTCAGTAACGGGATAATATAATTAATTACTTTTCCTGTCGTTACAACGCCGTTGACGTTACTGGTCATTAAAAGCGGTGCGTTACTATATATTGATATACTAACAGTAATGCGAGCGGACCACTGCCCAGGCTAGTGAGGAGTAACAGATCTCGATAGGTCACAGTCCTCGGTGTAACACCTGTTTAACTTAACAAGGCTAAGGCAGCGTTATGGTAGCCAATCCGAGCCAGTGTTTTTACACGCGCGCCAAAGCACACCAGTGACACGACAAAAACGGAGAAGAGACAGAAATAGCGAGTCAGAAGCAAGCCGAAGAAAAATTATCATTTTCAAGGTGGCGATATAAACATTATTTAAGAAAATACTTGAAGTTCCTGAATGTCTACCAGACTGGGTATTTGATTTATTTAAGAATAGAGGTTTTATTCTTAAGTTTACTTCTGTTCTGAACAATCCAGTTGTTTCAGGTTGAGAGAATTTAATTTAATTTGATAGATGTCAATGTAAATATGTAAATAGATGTAGTTTGGCCTTTGAATAATCTGTTACATATTTACCACATCACATATCTTTCTTCTCCGAGGTTCACTTGGGGAGTAACACTGCAGTTGGAGCCTACAATTCCAGTATCATCACTCCGACATGGAATGAAAACCTGGCGTTCATCATAAGACATTTACATTGACAATATCAGCACCCAGAACTTTCATTCTAGTTACCTTATACTTAGCCTGATTGTGTGATTTATTTGTAACTTGTGTATTAGTCTGTATAATTAGTTTTTGTGTAATTTGTGTGTTAACGGGCCGCCCAATGGAGGATGGGTTCCCTTTTGAGTCTTGGTCCTCCCAAGGTTTCTTCCTATTCCCCACCATCTAGGGAGTTTTTCCTTGCCACTGTCGCCTTTGGCTTGCTCATAAGGGATTTGGACCCATAGTATTGTTAACTTTGTAAATACTGTAAAGCGCTTTGTGACAACATATGTTGTGAAAAGCGCTATACAAATATATTTGATATTTGATTTAAATGCACTTTATATAGTGTAACTGTTTACTTTTGCTTTTTATTATTATTATTATTTACAAAGATTTGGGATTTTAAAGGATTTTATCCTGCACTGGTCTGTTGATGTGCAATAAATACTCATTTCAACTGACTGTGAAAACTGCTTTTTCAAAAAATCCTTATTCATTGGCATATAACTTTTTTTTTACTGTAATGCAAATAGTTACTTTCCCTGGTAACGAGTTACTTGTATTATAGAGTAATTCAGTTACTAACTCAGTTACGTTTTTGAACAAGTAGTGAGTAACTATAACTAATTACTTTTTTAAAGTAACGTTCCCAACACTGGTCATGTATCATAAGATGTCATCCTTTCCAAGCATCAAAAATATGTATGTTTTTGCATTAAATATAGTTGAAATGTACATAGTGTCTATGTGTTTTATACCAGATAAATGAAAATGTTATTACCTATCGTTTGGTACCAATTTCAAAGCCATAGCATCAATCTCTGGGAATGTAGTTTTAACACTAGGAGTCCCAGCATTTTCATTCCACACTTTTTCTACCTGGTCTCCACCAGGGGGCAGTTCTGGGGATATTTGCATTCCATTAGGCCACCCTTTGTTATGTACATGCAGCCACTTATAGGTAGACGGGTGAGGGGGGGGTGATGGTGTGAACCATCAGTTCATTGTTCTGCTGGATGTGTTTAAAATTAAAAAAACGCTTTTGGCTGCTAGAACGCGCTAAATGACGTCATCTCCGCACATACAGGTATGTTTGTGTTTTTGAACCTAAGGTTGTGGGGGAGGGTGAAAAAGAAAAGCGTTTGAGTGTGTCTTTGAGCTGATTAATTATTTCTTTTTTTCCATATAGTACTGTACTATACAGTGGTGTACTATACACCAACACATGGTTGCCCGGAAGAACAAGAAGATGGCCTTCCGACAAAAGTCCAAGACCTGCCACAACCTCACAGTGCTCTGAGAGAGCCGGACTCTGTCGGCCTCCTCCTAGGCTGCTAAGACCACAAGCTGTGTTTTCAACACTAACCCCACGGACTAGACAACTGAACAGGCATATATTTGTATATTTTATATTGTAAAAACAGAACATGAGGGATTATGGGAGCCTAAACTGATGATGAAAAGTCGATGTTGACAGACTTGCATGTGTGACGGGCAGGGTGAGTGAAACAAAAAGGAAACGATCACGCCAAGTCTTAGGGAAAATGTATGGTTTAATAGAATAAGTGCGTAAACCAAAAACCCGTGACTTGTTCAAAATTAAGGGTATAATAACCAGCGGTCAACTGGTACAAAGACAAGACATACATAGACAAACAAACGACCCTCAGGTGAGACGGATCGCGGGCTCCGCCCACCTGAGGGACAAACACCACAACAACAACAAAAACACGACTGTGAGACGGATCACGGGCTCCGCCAACTTGAGGGACAAACACCACAACAACAACAACAACAAGACTGTGAGACGGATCGCGGGCTCCGCCCACCTGAGGGACAAACACCACAACAACAACAACAACATGAAGACACAGGAACAGGCTAGAGGTGAGTTGCAAGATCTCCTGACAGGACTCGTTGAGAGTTCCTTTCAAAGTTCCTTCTGCAAAAAAAAAGATTTTTTTTCAACACGCCCTTATTAAATATTAAATGGTAATAACAGGTTAATATTTTTCAGCTGATTTCTGTAAATGTAAGAGTCTCTCTTATTTATATTACTAGCTATTGAACAGGTTGATGTCAGTAAATTAGCAAACGTGTAATCAGCATAGGATTCTGTATGAATGTCTCTTGGTCACCTACATGCAGGGTGCAAGAGACCTCAGTCTTGTCCAAGGGAGCCTGTGAGGGTTCCTGACAGATGTCGAGAACACATATTTCATAGTTCCTTCTGCAAAAAAATTTTTTTCAAGAAGCCCTTATTAAATATTGTGTGGTAATAACAGGTGAATATTTTTCAGCTGATCTGTGTTAATGTAAACTTCAGTAAATTAGCAAATGTGTTTTTTGTATGAATGTTTCTTGATCACCTAGAGGTGGAAGATG